>NC_043961.1:1987109-2117109 GCF_902148855.1 Sphaeramia orbicularis | reverse complement strand
AACCTTCAGGGCGCTGTGTGCTTACAGAATAGTGCCCTCTTGGTGCCATGAAGTAATCCGGCAGATTTGCTGTTACATCTAAGCTTATAATAGAAAGCACAGAGGATCGTAAAGGCCAAACCTGTTTTCGGAGTGCCCGTTCACTGGTGTAACTTACATTCCAACTTATCCATGAAAGCTTTGCAGTGATTGTTTTCCAGGTTTGCAACAATAATGCAGGCTGTGGTGTCGGTTTGTTTTGAGATGTTGTGTCGTTTCAGTTTCTTCCATTTCCCCAGAAATGGATGCTGAAAAAAAAAAAAAAAAAAAAATCAGTGTATTTTTCTCATTTCTAGTCAAAATATCTCATCACACTTAAAGTAAGACATAATCACCTAAAGAGGAACTTTTTAGCAAGATATGAGAACTTATTTTTTGACAATAGTTCCTGAAAATCGTATTTCAAGAAATCTTGGCAAGATCATTTTCACTTGTTCCACTGGCAGACTTTTTTGCTTGAATTAAGCAAAAAAAATCTTGAATTTAGCAAAAATTCTGCTCCTTAAGTTACTCTTTAGGTGATTATGTCTTATGTTAGGTGGGATGAGATATTTTGACTGGAAATGAGAAAAATACACTTGGAAAGATTTAGATTTTTTTCCACCGTAACACCCATTTTGTCCTAGTGTGACCCCTGAATCCCAGCGCTGTGGTGATTTGGTCTGAATGGAGGTTCACTAAAATATCAAAATCTTACCAAGTGTATTTTTCTCATTTCTAGTCAAATATCTCATCACACTTAAAATCAGACAGAATCACCTGAAGAGGAACTTTTCAGTGAGATATAAGAACTTATTTTTAGGCAATAGATCTGGAAAATCATTATTTCAAGAAATCTTAACAAGATAATTTTCACTTGTTCTACCGGCAGATTTTTTTTTTTGCTTGAATTAAGGAAAAAAAAAAATCTTGAATTATGCAAAAAATCTTCAATTAAGTGAAAAATCTTGAATCATGAAAAAAAAAAAAAAAAAAATCTTGAATTAAGCAAAAAAAAAAAAACAATCTTGAGTTGAGAAAAAAAAATCTGCCAGTGGAACAAGTGAAAATGATCTTGGTTAGATTTCTTGAAATCAGATTTTCCAGATCTATTGTCTAAAAATCAGTTCTTATATCTCACTGAAAAGTTCCTCTTTAGATGATTATGTCTGATTTTAAGAGTAATGAGATATTTTGACAAGAAATGACAAAAATACACTTGGAAAGATTTAGATTTTTTCCAGTGCAACACCCATTTTGTCATAGTGTGACCCCTGGGACCCCTGGACCCCAGATTTCAAAAAATCTTACCAAGATAATTTTCACTTGTTCTTTTGGCAGATGTTTTTTTTTTTTTTTTTTTGCTCAATTCAAGTAAAAGAAAAAAAATCTTGAATTATGCAAAAAATCTAGAATTAAGTGAAAAATCTTGAATTATGAAAAAAAAAAAAAAATCTTGAATTAAGCAAAAAAAAAAAAAAACAATCGTGAATTGAGGGGAAAAAAAATCTGCTGATGGAACAAGTGAAAATTATCTCGGTTAGATTTCTTGAAATCAGATTTTCCAGATCTATTGTCTATAAATCACTTCTTATATCTAACTGAAAAGTTCCTCTTTAGATGAGTATGTCTGATTTTAAGTGTGATGAGATATTTGGGATAGAAATAAGAAAAATACACTTGGTAAGATTTTGTTTTTTTCCAGTATGCTAACGGCGCCTGAATGGAATTGTTTGTGAATGGGCCTGGGTCTTCTCCTTGGCTGTGTGTAACTATTAGTGTCGATCCCAGCTGTCCACTTGTATCACAGCTGTAAATTTTATGTGAATATAAAGGGCAACGGCTGTAAGCCCCACACGACAAGGTCATAAAAGTCTGGTGCAAAGTGGACTCTAAAGACCATTGAGAAATGCCTCCACTAAACACACCAGTGTGCTGCTATTGTCCTGTCGGATTCCCGCCGCTGTAGCCAGGTAACCTCCTTCAGCAGCCATTAGAGCAGATGGGTTTTAGGAGATATGAGAAAAGCTCCCTGTTTCCCCATACAAACAACATAAAGTCCTTTACTGCTGCAGTAATCGATAGTTTTAAGCACTTTGCACCATCAATTTAGGGTCAAAGACACATTGTAAAGAGTAGTTTATATGGGATGTTGAAAGAATCTCATAGTGGGAGTGGACACTGCACATGTTTATTTACAGATATGCAAAAGTGCAGCTAAATTACTGGAAAAATCTAAATTTTACCAAGTGTATTTTTCTCATTTCTAGTCCAAATATCTCATCACACTTAAAATAAGACTGAATCACCGAAGGACTAACTTTTCAGTGAGATATAAGAACTGATTTTTAGACAATAGCGCTGGAAAACCTGATTTCAAGAAATCTTTCCAACATAATTTTCACTTGTTCCATTGGTAGATTTCTTTTTGCTTGAATTAAGCAAAAAATCTTGAATTATGCAAAAAAAAATCTTGAAATTAAGAAAAAAAATTCTTGAATTATGTAAAAAATAAATAAATAAATAAATAAATAAATCTTGAATTATGTAAAAAAAAATATTTAAAAAAAAATTTCTTGAATTAAGCAAAAAAAAATCTGCCAATGGAACAAGTGAAAATTATGTTGGTAAAATTTCTTGAAATAAGCTTTTCAAGATCTATTGTCTAAAATCAGTTCTTATATCTCACTAAAAACTTACTACCTTATATGTGCAAATGATATGACGTAGCTAGTCATAGACGTAACAAATTAAGCAGGAATTAAAAAGGGTTGTAGAAATCCACTCAATTTTTGACAAAATTAATATAAAGATAGTTTTGCAGCACCTGGAGGGTTCAAATTCAAACTGTCTGAACTATTAGGGTCCAAATACACAAATAAATGAACCACAGACTAATAAAAGTGGGTTTAGATAAGTATGAGCCCTTTAAAGTTGACTCAGCAGATTAGCCAACTGCCAATCAAGCCTCACATGGCAGATTTTTTTGCTTAATTCAAGATTTTTTTTTTTTTTTTTTGCATAATTCAAGATTTTTTTGCTTTATTCAAGCAAAATAATCTGCCAATGGAACAAGTGAAAATTATCTTGGTAAGATTTCTTGAAATCAGATTTTCCAGATCTATTGTCTACAAATCAGTTCTTATATCTCACTGAAAAGTTCCTCTTTAGGTGATTCTGTCTGATTTTAAGTGTGATGAGATATTTGGACAAGAAATGAGAAAAATACACTTGGTAAGATTTAGATTTTTGCAGTGATCAACTGTTTTTTTTTTATATAGGTTTGTAATATATGTATAATGCTTCACTTTCATGGATGTATAGATTTGGTTGCTATTAATGTATGTGAGTTCATATATAGTGTGTGTCGTTGTTCTGGGTCTTATGTCACCCAGTGGAAAAGCAGGAAAAAAACAGCTGGTGGTTCAAAAAGCTGCCTCTTTTCTCAGCTTAGCATAAAGGCCGGTCTAAAGGAAAAAGCTTCCATTTTTGTGTATGATGGCACATATGGTGACCAGAAGGGGCAACAAGCACTGTTTGAAATGTAAGCCAATGTGTATTTATCTTCAGGTTTAATACTGCTCAGACTGCCAGACTGTAGCTTCAGAAAAGCCTGGCTCCAACTGATTTCCACTGGACTTCTGTCTAGAGATAATATGGAAATCCAGGACTCACTGTGGAGTCACAGTTTCTTTGGATTCTGTAGTCAGTGTTCTGGAGGTCCGGTTTGAAACTGTTGCTACGTCAAGAAAATTTTAGAACCAATAGGAGATTCTGACGTCTAACCACGTGAGGTTTGATTGGCAGTTGGCTAATCAGTCAACTTTAAAGGGGTCATATTTTGCTAAACCTACTTTTATTAGTCTTTGGTTCATTTATTTGTGTGTTTGTGGATCCTAATAAATATCCTACTATATAATACACGTTCTGTGTTCCATCGATTGATGTTGCAGCACAGGAGGGCGTTTGTACAGGTTTTCCTCAGCCTTCACAGGCCCCATCACCGCCAAACTCGCCAAATGAATAGAAACATTCCCTGACTATCTACTAGGCACAATTTTATGTTTGTATTCAAATGTTGTGAGGTATGCTGGGAGATTTGAGCCTCTCTCTACATTAAATTCTTCATCCCTGCCTCCATACTCCATTTTCGGAAGTGGTTCTGCTGCCGTTCATCACATTTCTACTGCTAGCAGACGATGCTACAATGTGAAGGCTGCATTTACAATAATGTATAGGCACTGGTCACACACAATGGCACCACGGGTACAATGCCGCTGGTGATAATAATATTGGATTAGATTTCTATAGCGCTTTTCAAGACACACAAAACACTTTACATTATTGATTCGCTCTCACATTCTCCCTCTGGTGGTGGTAAACTACATTTGTAGACTGCCAATTTGCACCAAACAGCCCCTCCAACCACACAAGACTGGGAGAGAGTGGGATTGGAACCGCCAACCCTTTAGTTATTGGACGACCCACTCTACCTTTTGAGCCATGGTTGCCCAATATTTCAAAAACTTTGAATTTGAACCCTCCAGCTGCTGCAAAGCTATCTTTAGATTCATTTAGGCAAAAATCGAGTGGATTTCTACAGCCTGTTTGAATTCCTTCTTAATTTGTTGCGTTTATAACTAGTTATGTCACAACATTTGCACATATAAGGTCAAGACTTCTGCTGAACATTTCTCCACGTACGACATAATTATTTGTCGTCATCAGCGGTTGTAGTCCAGACTGAAAATGTGTCCAAACTTGGAGCCCATTACCTAAAATGTTCAGTTGTTGGTTGAACAGGACAGAGCAGCACAGCCAATAACCTGGAGGGGGCGGGGCCTGAGGTGTCTCATGTGCATTTAAAGGGCCAGCGCTCCAAACCACCTTTCTGGTGTCATTCCTCAGAAATAGGGTTGAAGATGGACCTGTGGAGTTGAATGAATGAAGAATTCAGAGCCAAGCAGAGCATTTACAGTTTATGGAGACCACATGGAAATGAGGGAAAAGGAAGAATTCCTTTTTTTTTTTTTATCACTCTTTTACGAGCTTCTATTTATTTACTCATCTGTAGATGTGGTTAAGAAGTTACACCAACAACGACGTGTTCTGCAAATTTTTTATAAAGTTTGCTAATGTTTCACTTGCTACCTTAGCTACGACTCCTGCTAGCATTAATAAAATATCTTCTTACAGCCCATCAGTTTACCTGCTAATTTGTGTGTTCATACATTAGGAGACATTGCTTATAATCACACAAAACTTCATGTATTTGCTAAATGTTAACACATGTTTACCATTTACTGAGTCGCTGAGAGTACTTGGTGGTATATAGCGCCACATTTCTGAGTTAGCATTGCGGTTGGTGTTTTCATAAAATTAGCAGAAGCGTTAGTTTGCAAGTTTCATGTATCACCCACATCTACCCCGGCTTTACCATCTCGTCCAAATATGGTCACATCTGGCTCCAAAAAGTCGACATGGTGACTGCCAAGATGGAAACTTGAGGTACTCCACAAACCATTTGGTGACGTGACAGTGGCAGTGTCCACTTCTTTTATACCATCTGCTCTAAACTATTTACATTTAGCCAGGGTTTTAGCCATATCCAAACCAAATGTTCAGTACGTTATTCACATTTCCAACTGACCTTAAATGTTTCTGTCTGAAGAGAAAAACATATTTACCAGATGGTATAGGTTTGTGCTAAAAATACCCAGTTTTATGAAAATAAAATTGAAATGCTGGGCTTTGTTTTGCTGACTCGGTGGTATTTTGGCTTTCTGTTTGTTAAGTGACTCAGTGTGTCTTGTGGTCTTTCTTCCACCATGGGAAAGCCTCCTCTCCTGGCAGTTCCTCTCCATTGATCTTCCCTCGCTGACCTGCTCCGTCCACTCGGAGCAGTCGTTCTGTACAAACAACCCCAAACCCCCGCTGGGTTTGGATCATCACTACCTGTACGAGCCAATCCTAATGTGTGTGTACGTCTGCGAACCGGGCCAGGCCATCTGTGTGCCCACGCTGGGCAGTCAAAGCTGATGGCGCCTGGTCTTAATGGATTCGTTTAAAAGGACCTTGACAAACACGGGAGGATAAAGGCCGCTGCTGCTTTGTGAACACAACTCCGAATGTTTCCCAAACCTCCCTAGACACCAGGGCTGAGCACTGCTGTGAGAACGTGCATGTGTTCATGTGTTTGTGTGTTTCCCAAGTCATATGTTTCTGTCATATGTCATTACTATGTAAGGTATGCAGACCTCCTGTGGTGGACAGGTAAAAACACTAACACTGTAAGCCCAGACTGTGTATTTACTAAAATACTTTAATTCCAGTGTACTTAAATGATTTCAGTTTGATTCCATGACTATAAAATGTTCAGTATATTTGTGTTTGCTCCTGGAGGACTCTGTTGGGTTTCTGTAAATTGGCTTCAAGTCTGGTTTCAACCAACTCTACATGTAAAGCACCATGAGAGAACTTTGTTATGATTTAGCGCAATATAAATAAAATTTGATTTGATATATTCTACTAATCTGTAGACATAGAGACACGGTGGTGCAGTGGTTAGCACTGGTGCCTCACAGACAGAAGGTCCTGGGTTCAATTCCAACACCAGTCGACGGGGGATGGGACCTTTCTGTGTGGAGTTTGCATGTTCTCCCCATGTCTGCGTGGGTTCTCTCCAGGTACTCCGGCTTCCTCCCACCATCCAAACACATGCTCTGATAGGTTAACTGGTTAATCTAAATTGCCCATAGGTGTGAATGTGAGAGTGATTAGTTGTTTGTCTCTATATGTTCAGTCTGTGATGAACTGGTGAAATGTCCAGGGTGTACCCCGCCTTCGCCCCTATGTAGTTGGGATAGGCTCCAAGAGACCCCCGTGACCCTAGTGAGGATAAAGCGGGTTCAGAAAATGAATGAATGAATAATTTGTAGACATAGTCGAAAGCAAGAAAAAGTTTTAGTTGAATGGATTCAAATCACTCAGTTTTACTCATGACCACACCTTTTTTATCTGTGCATTGCATTGTGGGTTGTGGGCATGTTGTTGAAAATGTGTTTATTGTCCTTTTTGTGTTTGTTTTTGTATTTTTGTACAGCTGCACCATGAGTCACAGCCAGAGGACAAACAACAACTTTCCTTTTCATCTATGAATGTTCTTGTTTAATGTAAATCTTAATGCCGTGCCAAATTTAAGGCACTTCCTGTACAGGAAAACTACACTGAGCTATCTTCCTACGTAACCTCCTCAGACCCAGCTGTGGGTTTTCTGTCCACATTTGTGGGCAAGAGTTTCACAACTTTATACACAAAAAAAGAAAAGAAAAGAAAGCTGTCCACCATAAAGGGCATTCCATAAAAATTTTAAAACTGCATCTGAAAAAAGTGTTGCATCAAGATGTTTCCAATAAAGGCACTGATTTAACTAGAAAAGCACTTGGAGAGTGCAGACCTCCGCCAAGGCAGATCACCACCAAAATTTAATCATTTGTTCCTTGTGCCAGTATCAACATTTCCTGAAAATTTCATCCAAATCCATCCATAACTTTTTGAGTTACTTACTGACAGACATACAGACAGACATACAGACAGACATACAGACAGACAGACAAACCAACGCTGACAAAAACATGCCCTCCTTGGCGGAGGTAATAAAAAACAAAAAAAGGTGGTACTTTGCTGACATTTCCTGGGTCTGAGGAGGTGAACTTCCACCCACGCTCCAGTATATCATGTTGAATAATACCATAAAACAATTTATATTGCAAAAGATTTTAATTTAAATCAACTTGGAATTGAGTAAAATGAACTGATGATATTCACTCTAATGATTGTACAAAGTAATTGACACTGGAACAAATTTTAAGTTAAATTAACTTGACATTTATTGTGTTGGACTTAAAACAGCAATTCTATTCAAGCATTTCAGTTTAATACACTCAAGTTTTCATTACTCATTACTTACATTTTTAAAGGCAATTGATTTCCTCAAATTTTTTACATAAATTCAACTTCTCCGGTCTGACAGTGTTTGTGTATTTCCCAGGTCGTACGTTTCTGTCATATGTCATTACTATTTACTATGTAAGGTATGCAGACCTCCTGTGGTGGACAGGTAAATACACCAGCGCTCATACCACAACACACCATTCATATGCTACTGTCAGCTGCTGCCACCTGGAAATGATGAGGCTGTTCAAGTGTGACCGGCGAACAAAGGACAAATTACTCTGACAAGCTGAAATGAAGCCATTAAGTCTGTCAGTGTGGCCTTGAAGAAACAAAGTACAACAACCTGCACAGATAGAAGGAAGAACAAACAGAACACAGAAGAGAAACTAGAAAAGCACTCGGAGAGCGCAGACCTCCGCCAAGGCAGATCAGTGCCCCCCCATCACTGCCAAAAACTGAATAATTTCTTTCTTGTGCCAGTATCAACATTTCCTGAAATTTTCATCCAAATCCGTCCAGAACTTTTTGAGTTATTTTGCACACAGACAGACAGACAGACAAACCAACGCCGACAAAAACCTAACCTCCTTGGCGGAGGTAAAAACAAACTAGGAGGTGCTTCCCAAATGCATCACAACTGAAAACACACTTCTCAGAAATCCTTCGATGGGTGCTTCTGTGAAACTGGGTTCATTTTGGTATATTTTCCAGCTTTTTAGACCCAATAATAAAAGAGAAATTCAGACATATTTCCCCCCAGGATGAGCCTAATGATGACTTCAGATAAACAAAAAACACATACTCTTGCTCTGGGCCATCCCATAATTGATGAACTGTTCCAATATGTAGTCCCAGTGACTGAAAGTGTAGTCTGTCCATCAGTAGTGCACCTGCATGGCCCCTCCCACTGACAGACCGGGATGTGATCAAATCTGTCAATCACTGGAAAAAATCTAAATCTGACCAAGTGTAGTTTTCTCATTTCCAGTCCAAATATTTCATCACACTTAAAATAAGACACAATCACCTAAAGAGGAACTTTACTGTGAGATATAAGAACTGATTTTTTGACAATAAATCTGGAAAATCTGATTTAAAGAAATCTTACCAAGATAATTTTCACTTGTTCCACTAGCAGATTTTGTGCTTGAATTAAGCAAAAAATCTTGGATTAAGCAAAAATAAAATCTTGAATTATGTAAAATAATGAAATAAAATCTTGAATTAAACAAAAAAAAAAACAATCTTGAATTATGTAAAAATAAATAAATAAATAAATGAATAAATAAATAAATAAAAATCTTGAATTCAGCAAAAAAAAAATCTGCCATGTGAGGTTTGATTGGCAGTTGGCTAATCTGCTGAGTCAACTTTAAAGGCTCATATTTATCTAAACCCACTTTTCTTAGTCTGTGGTTCATTTATTTGTGTATTTGGACCCTAATAATTCATACAGTTTGAATTTGAACCCTCCAGGTGCTGCAAAACTATCTTTATATTAATTTGGGCAAATTTGCACATATAAGGTAGTAAGAGTAAGTTTTTAGTGAGATATAAGAACTTATGTTTAGACAATAGATCTGGAAAATCTTATTTCAAGAAATCTTACCAAGATAATCTTCACTCGTTCCATAGCAGACTTTTATTTTTTTTTTTTTTTTGTTTTGTTTTTTTGTTTTTTTGCTTAATTCAAGATTTTTTTTCGTTGCTTATTTCAGATTTTTTTGCTCAATTCAAGATTTTTTTTTGGCTTATTTAAGAGTTTTTACATAATTCAATATACTTTTCCTTCATTCAAGATTTTTTTTTGCTTATTTCAGATTTTTTACATAATTCAAGACTTTTTTTTTTCTTAATTCAAGATTTTTTTTTGTTTTGGTTTTTTTTCAGATTTTTTACATAATTCAAGACTTTTTGCCTAATTCAAGCTAAAAAAAAAAAAAAAAAAAAAAAAAATCTGACAATGGAACAAGTGGAAAATTATCTTGGTAAGATTTCTTGAAATAAGATTTTCCAGATCTTTTGTCTAAAAGTAAATTCTTATATCTCACTGAAAAGTTACTCTTTAGGTGATTCTGTCTTATTTATTCATACATTTTTTCAGTGGTCGTTTGTATCTGTTCATGTTCAGGTATGGTTATGTGTTGTGCCATGGGTGGATGTTGTTCAGAAAATCAAAAATCACCTTCCTGTATGGTGAATGTTTTCTTCATGTTCTGTTATTAATAAAAAGACCTTTGAGGGAAAAAAAAGTGCTACATAAATAAAGATTATTATTGTTATCATTATCATTAATATATAGTTTTCTGTCGTCCAGACTTGGAAAAAAAAAAACTTGACGAAATCTGGAAACTGCAGGAAAAACAGACCCGAGTCAGGAGTCTGAACAAGGCCTCAGAAAAGTTCATAGGAAACACTTAATTTTTAATTCGTTATCAGGAAGCGGGGCTCCGGTCTCCATCCATGAATAAATGGTACCTCCTCTCCTTCATTTCCTCCTCTCCACGTCTCCTTTGCTTTCCTCAGGTTGTGTACTCTGTAACCTCTCAGTTCATTAGTGTTATTTATCATCGCTGGATTCTGCAGTCAGTCTCTCTACACACCAGCACTCGCCAAGCAACACATGGACGGACAAGTCGAGGCTTGAGAGAGAAGGAGTGTGAGTGTAAGCAAGAGCGAAGGGGCGCTCAAACATAACGACACCTCTATCTACTGACAAGTATAAATAGCCGTCTACTCCTGATTATCTTCTTCCTTTCGGGGACTTGTGTCGTACTCCCTGATCAGGACAAATTCCACATCCACCCCGCGTACTTCCAGCCACAGACCGGCGTTTCTTTGCCGCAGGATGTATATCTATCCGTGCATTGGCTGCTGTTTGTCTACCTAATCTATGTGCCTGTATCTCATTGCATCTGACAGGCAACAAATAACTTATTTGCGAGTTTACTGCCAACAGAAACATTCCACTCACCTTCCACACATCCTCCTGTTACACTGAACAGTTTGTTTCAGAGAAGTACTGCAGATGGAGGCCAAGGCTGTAGTATTAGATGACACTCGTGGCTTTTTCAGTGGACATCTGTGCAAAACTACCGAAATGTACTAAATGTCGCATTTTCATTTTGCAAATTCAGCATTCTCATGTGTGACCATGCGACAGTGGAACAGATTTCATCTCAACACATCTTCTTAGCATTTTCACTACTCTGAGCTCAAACTTCCCCCTGGCTGCTTTACCTCCCTCTCCACCAACTCACCCAGACCTAACGTCTGAACTAACTCCAGTGTCCGTACAGAGCCTCTCCACCACTGGAGCCCATATGCCCATGTGTCTCCAACAGCCCGTATGATACAGTCCCACCTACATTCATCAAATCTGTCTTCCCGGTCCTGGGCCCAAGTATACTCTCCATAATCAACCACTCTCTGACTTCCGGCTCCATCCCTGATTATTTTAAAATTGCTCGTGTCCAACCCCTTCTCAGAAAACCCACCCTTGATCCAACCCAACCAGAGAACTACAGACCAATCTCCAAATTACCATTCATATCTAAAATCTTAGAAAAAAATTGTTGCCGATCAACTTCTCAGTTTAGTTGAAGGTAATAAAATATTTGACAAATTTCGATCTGGTTTCCGTCACAAACATAGCACTGAGACCGCACTACTTAAAGTAACAAATGACATCCTGATGCACGCTGTCGTGTCGGCTTCCAGACAGTGTCTGGATTTTGTCTGTCTTTTCTGTTGTGTCTGTCATTTCCTGTTTTATTTTGTTAAGTTTCCCTCATGTGTCGTGTCTGGTGTCTTTACTTCCCCTCCTTGATTGTTTCACCTGCTCCTGATTACCTGTGTCCGCCCTGATGTGTTCCACCTGTGTCTAATTGTCTTCCCGCCCTCTTGTGTATTTAAACTCTGTGTCTCGCCCTGTTTCTTTGCTACACTCGTTGTGCTTACTCACCAGCGTTTCTTGGATCCTGTCGGTCTGTCTGCCCGTTGTGACCCGTTTTGTCCACCGACCACCGATTCTGCCTGTTCCTGTTCTGTCTGCTCGTCTGTTGTGACCTGGTTTGTTTTCCCGACTGCCGATTCCGCCTTACCCCTGTGTTACCTCAGCCTCCAACGTTTACCTGTGTGTTGGACCCATCGCCTGGATTACTGACCGTGAGTTTAGTCTGTCCCTCATGTCCCGTTGCTTTCTGTATTGCCTACCCGTGTATGACCTGGCCTGTTTTCTGACATCCCTCTGTTTTTTCCTAGTCAGGTTGCCATTGGGATTTCTGTGGCTCGGCCACGCTGGCCGCCCGCTGACCCCGCTCACGGCCCAGACGTCTAGTCCTGAACTCAGCGTCTTCACAGACTTATTAAATATTCTGTGTTGTGCTCTAACCTTTGTGATTGTGTTCAATAAACACACTCAACTTAACGTCAGTCTACTGGTCTTGCATTTGGATTCAGCCTCTGTACTAGACCTGTTACACATGCAGACAACGATGAACATTCCATTCTAAAATTACTTAACATAACAGTAACAAAACAGAAATTCTTCTCATTGGCACTAAATCCACCCTATCTACAATAAACAACTTTTCCATTCATATTGACAATTACCCAGTTTCTCCCTCCCCCCAGGTTAAGAGTCTGGGTGTCATCCTCAATAACACACTCTCATTCCAATCTCATATTAATAACATCAACAGTTTAGCCTATTTCCACCTACACAAGATCTCCTGTCTCCGTCCATCCCTCTCCCCTAACAATACTGCAGTTCTGGTCCATAGCCTGGTCACATCCTGCCTAGATTACTGTAACTCCCTTTTATTTGGTTTACCGGACAAATCTCTTCATAAACTGCAACTGGTTCAAAACTCTGCCACACGTATCATCAGCAGAACCCCATCCATGAGTCACAGAACACCTGTCCTGCAGCAGCTCCACTGGCTTCCTGTTAAATCTCGCATCATATATAAAATTCTACACTGAACAAAAATATAAACGCACCACTTTTGTTTTTGCTCCCATTTGTCATGAGCTGAACTCAAAGATCTAAAACTTTTTCTGTGTACACACAAGGTTTATTTCTCTCAAATATTGTTCACAAATCTGTCTAAATTTGTGTTAGTGAACACTTCTTCTTTGCTGAGATAATCCATCCACCTCATAGGTGTGGCAGATCAAGATGCTGATTAGACAGCAGGATTTTTGCACAGGTGTGCCTTAGGCTGGCCACAATAAAAGGCCACTCCAAAATGTGCAGTTTTGTCACACAGCACAATACCACAGATGTCACAAGTTTGGAGGGAATATGAAATTGGCATGCTGACTTCAGGAATCTCCACCAGAGCTTTTGCCTGTGAACTGAATGTTCATTTCTCTACCATAAGCCATCTCCAAAGCTGTTTCAGAGAATTCATGAAGAAGACTGTGTGAGGAAAATGGTGGTCACACCAAATACTGACTGGTTTTCTGACCCCCCTGGACCACCCAATACAGTAAAAGTGCACATTTTAGAGTGGCCTTTTATTGTGGCCAGCCTAAGTCACACCTGTGCAATAATCCTGCTGTCTAATCAGCATCTGGATCTGCCACACCTGTGAGGTGGATGGATTATCTCAGCAAAGGACAAAGGAGAAGTGCTCACTAACACAGATTTAGACAAATTTATGAACAATATTTGAGAGAAATAGGCCTTTTGTGTACATAGAAAAAGTTTTAGATCTTTGAGTTCAGCTCATGAAAAATGGGAGCAAAAACAAAAGTGGTGCGTTTATATTTTGTTCAGTGTACTTCTTACCTTCAAGGCCATAAACCACCTGGACCCTCAGTACCTCAGGAACCTCAACATAAACATTCCCACCTGCAGTCTCAGGTCATCTTCATCTGTCCAACTCACCCTCCCACCTGCCCGCTTGACCACCATGTGGTCCAGAGCTTTCAGCCGCTCAGCCCCCCGCCTCTGGAACGCCCCCCCCCAGAACACATAAAAAACTGTGATTCTATTACCACCTTTAAATCCCAGCTTAAGACTTATTTATTCAGACAGGCCCACTCTATTCCATAATTTCACTTTTATCTACTGCCATTTTATGTACCTATGTGTTTTATACAGGGTGGGGAAGCAAACTGTACAATGAACATCTAATTGTTTTTTCTCAGCAGACACTACGTCAGTTGTTTTGAAACCAAACATATACTGATGTCATAATCATACCTAACACTATTATCCATACCTTTTCAGAAACTTTTGCCCATATGAGTAATCAGGAAAGCAAACGTCAAAGAGTGTGTGATTTGCTGAATGCACTCGTCACACCAAAGGAGATTTCTAAAATAGTTGGAGTGTCCATAAAGACTGTTTATAATGGAAAGAAGAGAATGACTATGAGCAAAACTATTACCAGAAAGTCTGGAAGTGGAGGAAGCAACAAAAAAACGTACCAAAGCTTTTATTAAAGCTCTCAAATCCAAAATCCTAAAGGATCCAACCAAATCCATGAGAAAAATGGCAATTGAACCTGAGGTAGACAACAAGACCGTTAGAAATGCAGTAAAATATGATTTGAAGATTTAAATTCTCATGACTTTCAATAAACTAATCGGTCATACACTCTTTCAATCCCTGCCTCAAAATATTGTACATTTTACTTCCCCACCCTGTATATGTATATATGTAATTTTAATTGTGTTTTATTTATTTTTAACAACTTTGTGTGGTGACCTTGAGTGTCCTGAAAGGCGCCTATAAATAAAATGTATTATTATTATTATTATTATTATTATTATTATTATTATTATTATTACTTGACCTAACAGCAGCCTTCCACACCACTGATCATGCCATCCTCTTAGACAGACTCCAGAACTGGGCTGGTATCACTGGTACAGCACTGAACTGGTTCCATTCATACTTAACAGACACTTCATTCAGCTCAACAACCACATAACCTCCTCTGCTCCCCTCCTGTGTGGAGTGCCTCAAGGCTCAGTACTCGGCCCTGTTCTGTTCTCACTATACATGCTACCCCTTGGTCAACTACTCAGCCAGTTCCATGACCTATCCTATCGCTGTTATGCCGATGACATCCAAATCTACTTCTCCACAAAAATCAACAACTTTAATCAACTCTCCCCCCTCCATGACTGTTTAGCTGCCATTAAAGACTGGATGTCCCACAATTTCCTTCACCTAAACCCGAGTGAAACAGAAATTCTCATAATGGGACCAGACCCCTTCTCCACTTCAGTTGAACAGTTTATTGGTTCCCTCCACTCCAACATCACACCCACTGTTCAAAACCTCTGTTATTCCTTCAGCTATCACACTTTTAAACTCTGACAGCAGCCATTTTAGTCATTTCATGTGAGTTTTTTTCTTTTTTTTATGTTAGCAGAACCAATAGAATGGAAGTAAATCTGTCTCATCAGATTTTGAATCATAAAAGCCATTGAATTTGTAGCACTTAATTTTTTTGCACTGAAATTTAGTATCCAATTTATTTTTTTTTTTTCACTGAAATTAAATATCTGATTTTTTTTGGCTCTGAATTCAACTATGTTCATAAATGTAGAATAAAAAAATTCAGATGCAAAAAAATTCAAAAGCAAAAAATTCAGATCACTCATCCGCGCTGAAGGTCTTCCTGCTTTGATGTCACATGACCAACCTAACGTAACTCGATTGGCTGGCTGTCGGTTTGACTTGAGATAGAACTGATTGCTTATCCTTGGTGTCACGGATGTGTGTCTGAATTTTTTGCATCTGAATTTTTTTTTTATTCTAAATTTATGAACATAGTTGAATTCAGAGACAAAAAAATCCAGATATTTAATTTCAGTACAAAAAAAAATTCACTACTAGAAATTCAATGGCTTTTATAATTCAAAATCTGATGAGACAGATTTACTTCCATACAACAGGGTCTTTTATTCTTTTAGTCTGCATTGGTATTTATTGATTACACTGGTCAACAACAAATTTATTGTTGAAGTTTTTTGAGCTGATTTAGGATAATTCTGGTGTGCTGAATCCAAAAATCCCATTCATTTTGCTCAATCAGGTCAACTTTCTGAACTATGCTACATATTGGCTTTTGAACATTTTTGCTTACATTTATGGGCATTTTCACATCATATGACACAAAATTATTTCATATTTCTTGCAATAAACGAGTTCTGAAGATTTTACTTTTGCCAATTTATGATTAATGTTTTTTTTAATATTACAGGTGAATGAAATGGCTTCGACTAGAAGATCTTGCAAAAATAAGCCTGACGTATTCTGCTACATCTGCGGTGAATACACCATTGTACCGAACAGGAATCCTGTTAGAAAGGATTTTTTTTTTTCTCTTAAACCTATTTTGGGTGAGAACTATATAAAAAAATCAACTGATACAAAATCACAAAAATATAATCAATTTTGTGAGAAAATCAAATTTTTCACAATCAAATTACCAAAAAAACCTGACCTGATTGAGAAAAACAGATGTCATTTTTGGATTTAGCGGTGCAAAATGGTCCTAATTCAGTTGAAAAAACCTAGACAACTTGCAAAAAACATTTTTTTGTAACCCAGTGTTATTTATTGTTGATTATTTAAATGCATTTATCCATAGTTGCTTTCAATGATCTTGTATTTGTGCACTGATTTATTTCTTTGTTTGTCACGTTGCACTTTGGATGTGAGCTGATGTCTGTGGTCAGCTCTAAATGAATTGCCCGTTTGGAATAAATAAAGTTTTCTGAATCTGAAAAGTCATATGCAGATTTAAAGACGTTAACTTCAGCAGTATTTTAGTTGGTGACTTAAACTTCTACCAGAGTCCTTTTTTAGTACCTGTACTTCTACTCAGATGTGACTTTCCTGTCCTTTAAACAACACTGATAAAGTTTTGGGTTAAATATCGTTACATCCATACGGACAATTAAACTGCAAAGAAGAAGCCGTAAGCATTTTTTTTTTTCTGTTTTCATTCCAGCTGACTTTGAGCGACTGCTGCTAATGTTGTCATCGGTGGTGACAGTGGGAACCGATCGACGGTGGAAAGACAGCAGGATACTCCCTGCTTCCTGTTTCCTGTCAGATGGGGCAGGAAAAAAGGAAAGGAAAAAGGAAAGAAGTTCATGTGAAAAAAAAAAACACATTATTCCCTTATTGCTCTGCTTCCTTCAACTTTCTTAGAAAACCGTTAGCATCCTGTTACATCAGCATCCATGTGACATTCAAGGTATAGAAATGAAATCAATAGAGGGAGGGTGGAAGGTGGCAGGTTTACTCTGTGTAGATACAGGAATGTCCCAAAAACATCCCATAATATTATTTAATGTCATGTAAAGGATCATTCTCATCTGTTCAGTCATACATAGTTAGGATTCTATAAAACTGAATAGAATAGAATAGAATAGAATAGAATAGAATAGAATAGAATAGAATAGAATAGAATAGAATAGAATAATACTGTACTGAGTAATATGAATGAAAAACCAATACGCCAGAAAAAAAAAAAGAATAGAGCAAATATAAAATTACAAAAAGTCAAACACAAATATAAAATATAAAGTTTACAAAATAAGAATAGACCTAAAGTCAAATAAAATTAAATATAGACAATAAAGACAAAAATTACAGTATTAACAGAATGTACAGGGTGGGGAAGCAAAATGTACAATATTTTGAGGCAGGGATTGAAAGACAGTGTATGACCAATTAGTTTATTGAAAGTCAAGAGAATTTATTTGCCACAAGAAAATGTCCATAATAGAAAATGTTTTTATTCTATGTGTCCTCCTTCTTTCTCAATAACTGCCTTCACACGCTTCCTGAAACTTGCACAAGTGTTCCTCAAATATTGGGGTGACAACTTCTCCCATTCTTCTTTAATAGTATCTTCCAGACTTTCTGGTAATAGTTTTGCTCATAGTCATTCTCTTCTTTCCATTATAAACAGTCTTTATGGACACTCCAACTATTTTTGAAATCTCCTTTGGTGTGACGAGTGCATCAGCAAATCACACACTCTTTGACGTTTGCTTTCCTGATTACTCATATGGGCAAAAGTTTGTGAAAAGGTATGGATAATAGTGTTAGGTATGATTATGACATCAGTATATGTTTGGGTTCAAAACAACTGACGTAGTGTCTGCTGAGAAAAAACAACTAAATGTTCAGTGTAAATTTTGCTTCCCCACCTTGTATGTGTGAGAATCAGTATATTTACATTTGATAAATACTGAATAAATATTACAGTTATTGCAGGAACAGAGGATTATTGTACGACTTACTGCACATAATTCACATTATACAGGGTTATTGCACATTACTGATTATTGAGTGATTGCATAAAAACATCTGCTCATCACTGCTGTCGGTTTATTTTTAGCTGCTCCTGTACTCATCTCTGCACAATCTGTGGAATCTGGGATATTTCAGGAATTAAATAAAAACACCAAACAAGCACGTGTTCAGACATCCTTTCACTGTGAAAACTGGCGTCTTACACACTTTAACCCAAAGGAAGCATTTCCATAAGTACAGCAGATAAAAGTTGGATTCATTTAACGTCGAGGCTGTTTTAAAATGTGCTGTTTTGGAACTAACTGGTGATCTTTAACTCCAGCTTAAACACTCAGTGGTGGAGTTTGTTGACAGAGCACACACAGATCCACAGATGTCCCAGAAGTCACCCAAACAGATGTGAAAGACGACTGCAGTGTGTGTGTGTGTGTGTGTGTGTGTGTGTGTGTGTGTGTGTGTGTGTGTGTGTGTGTCAGATGATGATGAAGATGGATTCTGAGCTTTGGGGCTGTCAGTCTCATGTGTTTCAGATTCCACTCTGACAAAAAAGGACGTGGATGTTGAGTGGGTCTCAGTCACACTGAGTGTTAAAGAGTGAAAACAGGAACTAAGATGTCCCCCATCTGACACCAGACATTCGTCACTGTCACTGTGTTTCCATACAGTAATCGTCCACATATGTGCGTACGTATGGAGATGTGACTGATGGATGCGATTGGTGTTTTCAACCAGCGGCGACTGGTGGGTGGATGTCGACGCCAAGGGTCCCTGTGGGCTTTTATTAGTCTGTGGGGACTGTTGTGGGTTACTTCAAAAACCTATTCTGACACAGTTACTATTACCTGTGTCTTAAATCATCAAATCAAAGTAATGCACCATGATCACTTTCTGTCGCCTTTGGATTAACTGAATATTAACCCATAAAAGAGCCAAACATCCACCGTCGACCTGAACCATCTACTGATCTAAACTGTTTAATACCTGTTCACTGCAAAAACCTAATCTGACCAAGTGTATTTTTCTCATTTCTAGTCCAAATATCTCATCACACTTAAAATCAGACAGAATCACCTAAAGAGGAACTTCTCAGTGAGATATAAGAACTGATTTTCAGACAATAGATCTGGAAAATCAGATTTCAAGAAATCTTACCAAGATAATTTTCAATTGTTCCACAGGCAGATTTTTTTTTTGTTTGAATTAAGCAAAAAATCTTGATTAAAAAAAAAAAAAATCTGAACAATGGAACAAGTGAATTATCTTGGTAAGATTTCTTGAAATCAGATTTTCCAGATGTATTGTCTATAAATCAGTTCTTATATCTCACTGAAAAGTTCCTCTTTAGGTGATTCTGTCTGATTTTAAGTGTGATGAGATATTTGACTAGAAATGAGAAAAATACACTTGGTAAGATTTAGATTTTTTCCAGTGTGGCAAAAAAATCAGAACATTATGTTGACATGCACAGAGTAAGAGGTGGATAATTCAGAAACCCAATCTTAAATAGTTACATGTATCTGATGAGATAATTGGACTAGAAATGAGGAAAATACACTTGGTAAGATTTAGATTTTTTTTTCCAGTATTGATCCACTAATCCTATCAATCCATGTCAATAATTGGTGTAAAATACACTTCTTCATCTTTTCATGGTCATCAGATATGACCCATTTGGACGTTCAGAGGCTCCGTAGTTACCATGGAAACACCGTCATCTTCTCCAACATTGATTCACCAGTAAAACCCATGGAGTTGGATCAATGACAGTGGATGGACACACTGGGTTTATGTTAGATTTTGCTGAAATAGAAACTTTTTCTTCATTTTTCTCTATTTTGATAGAATTAACTTTAAATTTTCTCTGAGTTTTCATGAACATCTACATGATGTGTGAATTAAATATAGAAAAATACATGATTTACATCAAAAAATGCAAAATATAGAGGATAATATTTTAAAAAAAAGGAAAAAAAAAAAAAAAAAAAGGTGATAAATCAGTTAAGAAATGTACAAATAGAGAAAAAATTATTTGGGAATTGCCACAAAAGTAGCACTGGGTCTTTGTGGGTAAATATTTACCCATAAAGATCCAGTACTTAACGAACATAACTTATTTAAAATACAGTTCTTCATCTTTTCATGGTCATCAGATATGAACCATTTGGACGTTCAGAGGCTCCATAGTTACCATGGAAACACCGTCATCTTCTACAACATTGATTCCCCAGTAAAACCCATGGAGTTGGATCAATGACAGTGGATGGACACACTGGGTTTATGTTAGATTTTACTGAAATAGAAACTTTTTCTTCATTTTTCTCCATTTTGATAGAATTAACTCCAGATTTACTCAGAGTTTTCATGAACATGTACATGATCTGTGAATTAAATATAGGAAAATACACAATTTACATCAAAAAATGCTAAATATAGAGGATAAGTTTTTTTTTGTTTGTTTGTTTTTTTAAAGTGATAAATCAGTTAAGAAAAGTACAAATAGAGAAAAATTCATCTGCGAACTGCCACAAAAGTAGCACTGGGTCTTTGTGGGTAAATATTTACCCATAAAGACCCAGTGCTGAAGGAAAATAATTTATTTAAAATACAGTTCTTCATCTTTTCATGGTCATCAGATATGAACCATTTGGACGTTCAGAGGCTCCGTAGTTACCATGGAAACACTGTCATCTTCTACAACATTGATTCCCCAGTAAAACCCATGGAGTTGGATCAATGACAGTGGATGGACACACTGGGTTTATGTTAGATTTTGCTGAAATAGAAACTTTTTCTTCATTTTTCTCTATTTTGATAGAATTAACTTAAAATTTTCTCTGAGTTTTCATGAACATCTACATGATCTGTGAATTAAATATAGAAAAATACATGATTTACATCAAAAAATGCAAAATATAGAGGATAATATTTAAAAAAAAGGAAAAAAAAAAAAAAAAAAAGGTGATAAATCAGTTAAGAAATGTACAAATAGAGAAAAAATTATTTGGGAACTGCCACAAAAGTAGCACTGGGTCTTTGTGGGTGAATATTTACCCATAAAGATCCAGTACTTAACGAACATAACTTATTTAAAATACAGTTCTTCATCTTTTCATGGTCATCAGATATGACCCATTTGGACGTTCAGAGGCTCCGTAGTTACCATGGAAACACCGTCATCTTCTACAACATTGATTCCCCAGTAAAACCCATGGAGTTGGATCAATGACAGTGGATGGACACACTGGGTTTATGTTCAGTCAATGATAGATTTTATTGAAATAGTCACTTTTTCTTCATTTTTTCTGTTTTGATCAAATTAACTTTGAATTTACTCAAATTTTCATGAACATCTACATGATCTGTCAATAAAATATATTAAATTACATGATTTACCTTTACTGTTTATAATCATAATTTGGTTTTAGATAATTAAGCTTTTGCTATCAGCTAATCCATTGTTATATGTTACATTGTTTACATTGTTTTATGTTTTATATTATTATCATATTATTATATAAAGAAATCAGCAGAAGATTGAGGAGAGAATGGTTTTTGGACATCTCAGAGATAGATTGCATTTATGAACTCCACAGGCTTTACATAATTCCTTTCTATATCTTTAACCGCATTTTAAAGAAGTGATTTTTTTTTTTTTTAATGTAATCATGCATTTTCAAATATTTCCCTGTGGTCTCCATAAACTGTAAATGCTCTGCTTGGCTCTGAATTCTTCATTCATTCAACTCCACTGGTCCATCTTCAGCCCTATTTCTGAGTAATGACACCAGAAAGGTGGTTTGGAGCGCTGGCCCTTTAAATGCACAGGAGACACTTCAGGCCCCGCCCCCTCCAGGTTGTTGGCTGTGCTGCTCTGACCCGTTCAGCCAACAACTGAACATTTGAGGTAATGGGCTCAAAGTTTGGACATATTTTCAGTTTTTACTCCAACTGCTGCTGCTGATAAACAATTATGTCGTACTCAGAAACATTTGTCTGAAGTCTTGACCTTATATGTGCAAATGTTGTGATGTAACTAGTTATAAACGAAACAAATTAAGCAGGAATTAAAACAGGTTGTAGAAATCCACTGGATTTTTGCCAAAATGAATATAAAGATAGTTTTGCAGCAGCTTGGAGGGTTCAAATTCAAACTGTATGAACTATTAGGGTCCAAATATGCAAATAAATGAAGCACGACTAGTAAAGTGGGTTTAGACAAATATGAGCCCTTTAACCCTCATGCATAGTGGTCACTACAGTGGACAGATATTCTCCAGCTGTTCTCTTGTATGTTCATGGGTTTAGTTGTTTTAGTTCCATATCCTCCTGAGACCCAGCGATGCATTTTTGTCCTCTGTAGGGAAAAATGTTTGACAGTTTCACTAAAAACAATGCTGTTCATTCCAAAGGACATTCCATTAAAAAATAAATAAATGAAAATAATTGTAAAAATGTATCTGAAAAAAACTGTTGCATTATGCAGTTTCCAATCAAGATGACTGTTAATGTAAAAAAAAAAAAAAAGCTAAAAATGTTCACTTTCCTGGGTCTCAGGAGGATATCAGCCAACACAGTGGACGCTTATGCATCATCTACAGTGACATTCAGACCATTACTGTAACTTTGCTGTTCTTGATAAACCTGATCTGCACTAACATGTTTGAGTGTAAATCAACTGCTAATTTTCTCAAACAATTTTTTTTTTTTGTGTGTGTGTATTATCTCCATAACTGGTATTAGAATATGATAAAATGTGTGAAAACCTCAGATTAGCTGCATTAAAAATATATATATTTCATAGTTTTTACACAGTATATCACTTATGATGATGGGTTTTAAATATATGTTTCTTTGCCTCAAAAATCAAATGCATGCTGTCCAGCTGAGTGGACATTTTTGTAACTCTGTGAAAAATAGATTCATAAAAAAAATTTCAATCGCATTGTTTTTTTCATGCCTAAATAGGAATAAAAACACTCAGGAAAAAAAATATCTTGATTAAGGTTCTCATAATTCATGCATGAAAGGGTTAATATAAGGCTGTTGTGAATGAGTGTGTACTGTTGTTTGTGTTCTGGTGGTCCTTCAGAACACATGTCCAGATGCATCCAGACCACCTCTAAATGTGGTCTGATCAGATCTCAGTGCATCCAGTGTTTCAGTTTTCAGGGAGGAGGGTATCAGCGGAGATAATGTGTTTTAGCAGGAGGGACAGTTGTATGGTTTCTCTATATTGACGTGTTCACTGCGGTGCTGGTTCATGATCTTACAGCGACTTCAGCAGACGATGCAGAGTGAATTCCTTATTGTGTGTACTAAATACTACTGTTGTGTATTATTAAGTCTGTGGGGATTATGTAAAGTCTCTGACTGTAAAGGCAGTACTTTACTGCCAACAGCAAATCCACATTTATGACAGTGTGTTTATCTGGGGTTTCTGTTTGAAAACATGTTTTGTAGATGTGCTGTAGGTTTGTCCTTATGTGCACTGGGGAAGTGTGGTGTATGGATAAGCACATGGTTTAATAGGCTTTTCTTTTGATTTTCTTAAGCTTTTAGTTTCTTATTTTATTTTATTTGACTTTTTTTGTTGTTTTCAATTTCAGTTTTGTTTTCTAAAAGAAGATATGCTGGTCTATTACTCTTTAACCCTATAACGCCAAAAGTATCATATTTGATATATGAGTTCTGAAGCCCTCTACATGATCAGTGTGATATTTTTGTTCTTAAAAACCCTGAGGTATACAATTAGATACATGCAATACACAGATAATCCACCAGAGGGGAGGAATTCATTCCCCAGAGGCCTTTAGTGACACTACACTGTAAAAAAAAAAAAAAAAAAATCCCATTAAAAAAAAAACGGTATTATTCCGGCAGCAGGGGTGCTGAAAAAATGCTGTTAAATAATGGAAAATAACCATCTCATAAAAATACAGTAGTTTTCCATAATAAAATGCAGTTTTTTGCCCTAACTTTACATGAGATTTTGCTTTTTTTTTTTTTTTTTTTTTTACTTTTTAATGTTTAATAAAGAATATTTACATGTATTAAAACAATCCAATTCCCTATAAATATATATATAAATAATTTTCAGTTAGACTCAGTTGCCCAATCCACTGATGAAAACTGTATTTGGACAGTTTATCAGTGCTTATACATGTTATACATTCACAAAAATACATTTATTCAACATTTTTGTTGTGAAACCTCCTGTAATTACACAAGATATTTGTCAATTAACAAACAAGTCTGGTTCAACTGAAAGAACAAATACGTCTTTTACAAGACTGTCATTAATGAGGAAGGAGGAAGAACTGGGACAATTTTGAAAAGGAATTAACAATTTTTTTGACATGTTTGTGTTAGATTATGTTTTTGTTTGTTCAGAAATAATAATATTCGAGCAGTGAGACCCAATGTATCAAATATGATACAAAATTGAAACTCATACATGGAAATTGATATTTGAAAAACTTATTTGGTTGTTCAGCAGGACCAATAAAGGCTCCAGTTTCAAAGAACTGGAATTTTCTGTCAATGGTTTAACGGTTCAGGCTTTACAGGGTGAATTGGTTGTAATCCTAAAATGACAAACAGAACTAAAAAAGTGAAAGTGAAGAGGATAATGAGGCCACCAGAGTTTTAGCAATATGTTACATAAAAATATCTATACTAAAACTAACTAACAGTAAAAAAAAAAATGCTATAAAAATAGACTTGAGTCAGGCTTTGCAGGGCTAAGTTGGGTTTTTCTTTGTTTCAGTGTGATTTTAAGGGATTTTTAGATTTGTTTTTACTTAGAACAAATGAGCAACTGTCCACAGAACATCTATAAAATACATGTTTCAGTCTGTGTTTCTGTGAATATCTGTCTTATAACCAATGCATGTGCAGATGCATTTAGCTGTGCATGTGTGTTTACAGAAGCTATAAAACAAAGGAAGTAGTTTTGTCTTCATGGTGTAATTGTAGCCACGAACACTGAGTAACCAGTGACTGGACCCTCCAGACACTGGTGTCTTTATACTCCAGTCTCTTGAGACACATTCACTGCACTCAGGTGATCTCCATTTCACTAAACGTGAGACTATTACCACCAATTGTCTAGACCTCTGTTGAATTAGGTTGGTCACATATGCAATCTGTTGTTTTACATTCAATATTTATCATTAATTGACAATATTTTTAATAAATTAGCTTTGTTTTTTGTAAATTCTTGTAAAAAAACGGCAAATTATTTTGACCACGGTTCAATTTTTTATAGCAATAAAAGCAAAAAACATTGAAGGACAGATATGTTATGCACTTATGAACAGTCAAGTCTACAGTATATGTGTTCATGTGGCCTTGTTAATGCATTGGATTAGCATTAGCATTAGCATGTGTTTGGTAATTGTATGTAGAGTCGCGGAAAAAATTATTAGACCACCCCTTGTTTTCATCAGTTTCTTGTTCATTTTAATGCCTGGTCCAACTAAAGGTCCATTAGTTTGGACAAATATAATGATAACAACAAAAATAGCTCATAGTAGTTTAATTTCACAGCTGATGTCAATGCATTTAACATGTTTTCTTGATAAAAACCAAAATCACTTCAGTTCTTCCATCCATATCTATGTCATTGTACTGACAAAAACACTACTTTTAGCCATTCCATGTTTTCTTTTGTCTGTTTTAGTCACATGATACACACAGGAGTTAGGACTGGATTGCATAACCATTGTTTTTTGATGACTTTTGATGGTCTAATCATTTTTTCCATGACTGTAAGTTCATCAGAATACATTTGCGTGTGCAGGCAGATCTCAATTCCCCACTCTGTGTGCAAATAAAAAGTCTCAATACATCAAATATGTTGGTATTTTGAGTTAAGTTATTATCCATCTGTGTTGCCATGGTAACACTACATGATTCCTCTAGTAATTTACACATTCTATACTTCCATGTTACTGGAAGAAAGTCATCAAAAACGCCATGGTTAATTTTTTTAAAGCAGTAAAAGTGAAAAACATGGAAGAGGGTGAATAATCTTTAGAGCCACTGGGTATTTTTTCAGTGTTTTCTTGCTTAAAGTTACAGCATCGATGTATGTTTGCGATACTGTACCTATGAGCGAGTGCACGTACATGTGCATGTGTGTGTGACTTGGCGACTCGTCCCACTTTTTAACCAGCTTTATTAGCATGTGACAAGCTAATTGAAGCCATTTGCAGGCACTGCCGCCTCTTTAGTGTCGTTCCAGAGGGTTTTACAACCTCAGCTGGATCCTATTGTCTCAGAGGCAACAGGGAAAAGAAAGAAAGGCAGTCGGATGGAGACGGAGGAGGTGAAAGCAGAGAAAGGAAGAGTGAAAGCACTTTTAGCTCCTCTGTATCCTCCTTAAACCTCAGTGGAACACACACACACACACACACACACACACACACACACATACACACACACACACACACGCACACACACAGGCCTTTCATAGTTCAGACTGGTCCAGCTCTGATGCTGAATTAATTGCAGAATTTCTCACTTTCATGTTCACTGCAAAAAAAGAATATCTGACTGAGACAAACTGACTTGAATTTGGAATCATGAGAGATCATTTTTTTAGATTTATTTACTTATTGAGACTTAATCTTGTCAAGGTTATCTGACTTGTCCCAAGAATTTTCATTTGAGCTACCCTACTTAGATATTACAACTAATTTTAAGCAATATTATAACAAAACAAGTTACATTGTCGGGGCTAAGTGTGAGGACACAGGAACTGTTTGCCCTCAAGAAATGTGTATTTGTTTTATGCAGTTTTGTCCATAAATACATATGAAGATGTAATGACTCAATAGATAAAAGCAAGACAGGGTTGCTGTGGATTAATTTTCATTAATCATGATTAAATGTCATTCATTTTTAATCTATATTAGTCACATTTCATTTTGCATGAGCAAAAACATTCAAGAGAGAAGGAATATATATGCACTTAACGTGTTTGTCACAAGCTGAGCTACACATTAGCCAAAGTGCTAGCAGAATCCTCGACTAACGTATGCTTCGTGTTAATGTGATATTTGAAGCAGGAAGTGTTTCGGTGAAAACTCCTCCTGCAGAGTGTGTCTAATAGTTTATGTTGGTCGACTGTTCCGTCTGTTCCTCATATTTCCATCCAGTGGTTCAACATGCCGTTTAGTGTCGTCCATCTTCATGGGTTGGTTCTGCTGCCTGTCACTACCGGATCAACTGACCATGTGTTCATGTGCGTTAACGCTAACTCTACTTGGACAAACTGACCCAAATGTGTTGGCAGACGTGTGTTGTAGATGAGTTAATTTTGTTAACATTTTTAATCAGATTAATCATGATGATGGATTAATCCATGTTAATTTGTTAATTTTGACAGCTCTAATATAAAAAAGTGAAAAGTGCTCTATGAATAAAATTTACTTACTACTTATTTAACCCATTCATGCATAGTAGTCACTCCAGTGGACAGCTGTTCTACGGCTGTTCTATTGTTTTATTAATGGGTTTTGTTGTTTTAGTTCCATATCAGCCAACACAGTGGACTCATGCATCATCCCAAACACTGACATTCATACAATTACTGTAACTTTGCTGTTCTTGATAAACCTGATCTGCACTAAGATGTTTTAGTGTAAATCAGTTGTTAATTGTTATTAGAGTGTAATTAACAAACAATTTTTTATTTTTTTATTTTTTTGTACATCCTCCTGAGACCCAGCAATGCATTTTGTCTTCTGTAGGGGAGAAAAGTTTGACAGTTTTACTTTAAAAATGCTGTGCATTGCAAAGGGTATTCCATTAAAAAAATCAATAAATAAATAAAAATCATTTTAAAAATGTATCTGAAAAAACTGTTGCATTATGCAGTTTCCAATCAAGACAATTTTTTTAATGTAAAAAAAGCTAAAACTGTCAGTTTTCTGGGTCTCAGAGGATTTTATCTCCATGAAATGAGTAATAACTAATATTAGAGTATGATAAAATGAGAAAACAGTAGCAATTTAGCAATTAGCTGCATTAAAAATGTTTGTATTTCATAGTTTTCACACAGTATATCACTTTCTGCTGATGAGTTTTAAATACGTTTCTTTGCTTCAAAAATTAAATGCGTGTTGTCCAGCAGAGTGGACATTTTTGTAACTGCATGAAAAATAGGTTTATATAAAAAAAAAAAAAAAAATCAATTGCATCATTTTTTTCATGCCTAAAGAGGAACAAAAACACTCAAGAAGAAAATATTGACTAAGGTTCTCATAATTCATGCATGAAAGGGTAACATAAATACACCATAGGAAAAATAAATCTTCCGATGAAGACTTGAAACAAGTATATTCTGCTTAAAATATGAATTCTATCATTCTATTATCCTTACGTAATATTTTCTTATTTAAAAAAAACTTGATAAGTGCAATTCTCTTACTGCACTGGAAGATAATTTTACTTGAAATAAGACATTTTAACCCAATAATGAGTTTCATTTTCTTATTTTTGTACAGGCCTTTTTTGCTGTGTCGACCCACAATAAACATCAGATATTTTATTCTTTATTAAACTGAGGCAGGTCATCTAGGTGTGGGACAAGGTCCCAGACCAGGACCAGAGTCACTGGATGTGACTAATATGACCAATGTAGATGTCTGTGAGAACTAACTGGTCTTAAAATGTAAGGACTTCAGTGTCCAGAAAATCTGACACCTGTAAATTGTTGTCAATAAAGGTTCAAAGATTTTTTCTTTTACTGTCAGTTTTCTAGATGCTCAGGACATACAGAGAATTGACCCATCATTCATTGAGCTATTTGTCTCTCACCTTGCAATTAAATGCCATGCAATTAAAAAAATAGAGAGAAAACAGAATAAGAATAAATAAGTGGTACAAAATATAAATGATAATAGAATATAATAGATATAAATCCAGTCTATTTACAATAACAGCAGTGGTGTAATACAGTAACAGTTTATGAGGTGAGGAGGTTGTCAGATGTTCCCAGGCCTGGAACTGTAAATACATTTGAGTTGTTTATATTGTGATGGACCTGTTTGTTCATTTATTTATTTATTTATTTTCTTTCCTTAAATGTACCAGAATGCACTGTCTTATTATGTGTGTCTTGTTTGTATTGCCTTTTTTTTCTATGGGTTCTGTTAGTTTATCATGTCCAGTATCTACCTTTGTAAAATGAACACATTAATTATAAGTGTCATATTTGTTAAATGTTGAAAAGTTATACAAATAAAGTTAAAATAATAATGAGTGTACACTATATTGTATCATGTGATGCTGGACAGTAAAGTCGACTGACCAGACATTTCCAGGTCAAAGAATATTCTTTTCTTTAAATACACCATCTTCTATTTTCCATATTTTGTTCAGTATAGTAATTCCAGACATGAAATGTGGCCTTATTCTGTTTTGAATGTGTTTTGAAAAAATATGCTACAAATATATGAAAAATTGTATTTTGCAGGTGGTGGAAAAAGAAGAATAAATGCTCTTAAAGTGAAAGAAAAATGATTCCCAGTTTAGTCACAGACTTCTGTTCCACTGAGTGATGCTTCCACTTAAGAATTTTTACTGTGTGATTTCACTGTTGACCAATGCATGTATTAATCAAAATAATATCTTTTTCCGAATGTAATTTCCAGCAAAGATCTTTATCTTGTATTGAGTAAAACTGACAAACTGAATGATCAATGCAAAACACATGTAAGGCTTAGCCACAGGTGTCAAACATGCGGCCCGGGGGCCAAATCCGGCACATGGGATGAATTTATGAAATGCAAAAATTACACTGAAGATATTAACAATAAATGGAGTGAAAATTATTTTAATTCAGGTTCCACATACAGACACATACAGTCCAATTAGATTTAAAGTGGGTCAGAACCAGTAAAATATTATCATAATAACCTAGAAATAATGACAACAACAAATTTTCTCTTTGTTTTTTTTGGTGTAAAAAAGTAAAATTATTACCAAACTATGCTTTTACAAAAATATGAATAACCTGAACAAATATGAACAAACTGAAATGTCTTAAGAAAAGTAAATGTGATTTTTCCAATATTCTGCCTGTTACTAAATGTTTTGTGCGATTGTTAACGCACATGTGTAAATGATAAACTGATAAACCGAGGTTGAATATTGTTAAAATTGCTCTTGTTTTCTCAAGACAATTCAAGTTGTTCATGTTATTCAGATTTTTAAGGAAACTATGTAGATGTAAACCTGATCATAATATAATTTACTTTTTTCACTGTTATTATTTTACTGGTTCGGTCCACTGGAGATCAAATTGGACTGAATGTGGAACTGAAATTATTTTGACCGCCCTGGCTTAAAGACACACAGAAAAAAACACTGAATATTAATCTGCAACATTCTATGCAACAATTTACATGTTGGCTAAAATGTGCTCAGAGGTTTTATTTCTGTCTGTGTTCATATTAAATCAGTCTCAGTGAACCCAAAGGAACTTTGTGTTGGTAAATGACAGTTGTTCAAATGGACAGGATTTCAGTTCTGTTCAACATGTTGATGCTCATATGAACTATGTTTTCAGCTCAAAAATGAACGATTTCTGCACAATTAATGCTATATTTTCATGTCACAAATGGACAAGTTCTATTTGAACTGAATTTCTCTGAAAAAACAAATCTTCTCTTCTTTTGGATTCCCCAGTTTTTCTTCCCAGATTCTCTCCTCCATATCACATGTTTTATTTGTACAGGTTCAATCTGGAGTATGGTGCTGATCCATCCTGCTTCTGTTCCACCAATACATACATGAAGAATGGCACACAGCACTGTTTACATCAACACTTTTACAATAAGAAGCATTTTTAGCTCCTCTTTAGTCTGATGCTAAACTATCCAATAAATAATAGTGCTCCTAGTTTTTGCACAGGGATCATTAGTGTAAACGCTGACATGGCTGCAGAGCATCAGTATGATGGGATCCACAACAACCATGTCACATCCGTCCACTGACACATTTAGTGTTTTTGTGTCAGCTGGGATTGTTTTAGATCCACAATACAACATTTATGAAGAAGAGCACAATTAGCAATAGGAAGTACCGTACTTTCCGGACTATAAGCCTCTACTTTTTTCTCGTTTTGAACCCTGCGGCTTATACAGCGATGCAGCTCCAGTATAGATTTATACGGGCTAATGTCCTCCAGGGGGCGCTCTAACAGGAAGTGCAAAAGTGAGACAGACAGGTGGAAGAGGTGATGAAGAGGAGGAGTTGAATCTGAACTTTCAACAGTCATTTTGCGTGTCATGCACAAACCCTCAACATGGAAAACACACGAAAAAATGCAGATTTTGCAGCTTTTAAGTTAAAAGCAATCGATGCGTCTGTAAAGAAGGAAATAGAGCTGCAGTACCGAAGTGCCACTGAGCAACAACGGAGGAGAGATGTAGAAGGAGTGTGACGGAGCCTTTGAGGATGTTCAACTGAAGAACACTGAAGAAGACGACTGCAGTGGTTGAATGAGCAGAAGAAGAGGAAGAGACAGATCAGTGACTGTTCTGGGTTTTTGAACCAGCCTGTTCCTGACGTTTGACTGACGTGTTCCAGACACTGTTTGGAAAAAAGCAGTGAAGGGATGGAAATAAATATTTAAATATTCTTTCTGTTTAACATCTTTCTGTGTAAATATCTCATGTCACAACGTGGACACCTGCAGCTTATATTCCGGTGCGCCTTATAGCCCGGAAAATACGGTATATAAGTTTATTCCTAATAAAGTACTGGTACTGACCAGAGCATCATGGGTAATGTCACGTCCGTTCCACCAGCAAAAGTTTTCACATACACGTGCTATTCCAAATCCAATATTTATGAAAATAGAGCTTCCACTGTCAAAGAATTTCAGTAGTCTGTGCACAAATGGATTAGCATTATTTACACACACTTCTATGACTTTAGGACAGCTGTTTTTTTTCTTTTTTTGACAAAAATGGACACTCATTAGACCCCCTACAGAAATTTTAGCCCATGTATGACAGTGTTATAAACGAGGTTAATTATTAAGCGTTTAATTCTGTTGCCACACATTCTTCCAAAGTTCAGGCTTTAGGTGTTTGTACAGAAACACGTCCTGATGTGTGATTTATAGGTTGTCACACAATACCTTTACCTGACGACTCAGCTGTCCATGGTGATGGAATCCAGTGTGTGTGTGTGTGTGTGTGTGTGGTGTGTGTGTGTGTGTGTGTGTGTGTGTGTGTGTGGTGTGTGTGTGTGTGTTTGTCTGACTAACACACTCTCTGTCGTTTACTTTCCCATGGCTGAAGATGAGCCTTCATTTGGCCTCTAATGTGTCAGTGTTAATCCCGGCTGACTGTTTGACCTACAGTCGCGCTCATTCGACACCGTTTCCCTCTCCTTCTGTTCTCCTGTTCGTCTCCTCCTGAATTTCTCTATAAGTATTAGAATCAGTGATGGAATGGAGTCTCGCCTCCGTCTTCTAGTTTCCTACACGCTCCAAACTATTGACAGCATTTAAGGAATTTTGGACGGAGCTCCTTCTCTTGCGTTTTTCCATTCCTTCACCGTTCATTGTCCTCCTTAACTCCTCACTCCTCTCTCCACATCATGATTTTATCAGTTACTGGAGTTTCCAAATGTTCCTTGGATTTTATTTTTCAGTCTCATAGTTTGGGTTTTGGTTTCTGTTTAGTTTCAGTTTTAATAATTGCATAACTTTGCTTGAATGTTATTTTGAGAAGCTGACTGGTTTCGGTTTATTTTTCTTTAGTTTCCAAGTATTATGAAAGAACCTTTGGTTCACAGAGGCTGGAAGGATGAAGATGGTGTGACATTAAACAGCATGTACAAAACCATTTAATCGTCATTTCATAAAGACACCATTCTATCCTCATTAACTAGGAACCACTGACATTGAGGGAAAATGAAAACAAAGCTGAATTTTTCAAGTCAGTTTTCATGTTTTTGAAAACTACCCTTTTATTTCAGTAAGTACAGCACGCACGAATACACAACAGCATAAAAAACTACCGCATCTAGAACCCACAGAGCCCCACAGGTCAACGCACTAGTTTGGTTTATTTTAACCCTTTCATGCACAGTGGTCACTACAGTGGACAGATCTTCTCCAGCTGTTCTATTGTATATCCGTGGATTTTGTTGTTTTAGTTCCATTTCAGCCAACACAGTGGACGCTTATGCACCATCCCATAATACACTGACATTCATACCACTAATTTAACTTTGCTGTTCTTGATAAACCTGATCTGCAGGAACATGTTTGAGTGTAAATCAGTTACTAATTGTTATTAGGCTGTAATTAACAGTTTTCTTAAACTTTTTTTTCTTTTTTTCATATTATCTCCATGAAGTAAAAACTAGTATTAGAGTGTGTTGAAGTATGAGAAAACATCAGATTGGCTGCATTAAAAATGTTTTTATTTTATAGTTGTCACACAGTAGATCACTTTCTGATATACATGTTTCTTTGCTTCATGGTTTTTGTAACTCCATGAAAAAAAGGTTAATTAAAAAAATTTCAATCACATTGTTTTTTTTCATGCCTAAAGAAAATAAAAACACTCAGGAAAAAATTCTTGATTAAGGTTCTCATAATTCATGCATGAAAGGGTTAAATGTTACCACAGAACATCTCTAAAGCCTTATTTGCACAGGACTGATGTTATCTGTGGACCTCGGGTTATTTGTAATAAGAGAATAAGAATAATTCTAATCTTATCCCCCAGTAAATCTGCCACACCTGTCAACTTCTAAATACATTATTGCCTGTATGTAAAGCTGTGTATGACTTTCATCACCAGTTTTTCATCAAATCTGTAAAACTTGAGCCATAGCCTAAGTATCACGGATCCGTAGGTCACTCAGGTAATTTCAGAAATTTGTCACAACATGCATTGTGGGAAGTGAAGCTCCACGCAGCTGCATTACGGCTGCAGCAGCAACAAACATGTGAACTGCTTCACTGCAGAGATTCAGGTGCATAATCACAGAGAGACTTACAGAGTCGTGATACTTAGGATGTGACTGGGGTTTTAAATACTTGATGAAAAACTGGTGATGAAAGTCATACACAGCTTTAATCTTTCCTTAGTGATTCACCACCATTTATTATAATATTGTCCTTTGCATTTAATATATTGATCATGTGCATGTTCATAAATGTAAATTCAAAGGTTATTATGCATCAATGTTCATCAAAACATTTTAACCTGAACATAAACCCAGTGTGTCCATCCACTGTCAATGATCCAACTCGTGGGTTTTACTGGTGAATCCATGTTGTAGAAGATGACAGTGTTTCCATGGTAACTACGGAGCCTCTGAACGTCCAAATGGATCATATCTGATGACCATGAAAAGATGATAAACAGCATTTTACCTGAATTATTTCCATGTGTTGATAGGATCAGTGGATCAGAAGTTATTAAATACTTTAAATGGGTGCTTTTATGAAACTGGGTTCATTTTGGTGCTTTTCCAGCTTTTTAGACCCAATAATAAAAGAGAAATTTAGACATACTTCCCCCCAGGATGTACCTAGTGATGACCTCAGAGAGACCTCTGAGCCATCCCATAATTAATGAATGTTTGATAAAACACTGGGGACAAAAATAGGACAAAAATTAGGACATGAAAACCTACCTAGGTGTCAATACAGCTGAAGTGAAAACATGTCTGTAAATGGTCTTCTATAGACTCTAAATAAAGACCCTGTGTTCAATGTGTCTATCCTAGTGGTTTTTCTAATCCACACATGTGGGTTTTTCATGAATCTTAGTCTCATTCCAGGTTTCGTGTGTAACCCATTGTGTCCACTCATGTTAAATGCAGAACCTGCCCATTTAAACACATAAAAATTGTGAATGATTTTGCAAAAAGCGGTCATTTTTGTGAAACACTCTCCTTTGCATATTTAGTTCAATTCCCAAATGTACCTGTGAGAGAATAAAAAGCTATTCAAAAAAATAGTAGCACGTAATTTTCGTGTCCTTTTTATTGTGTTACATGCGGATTTTTGTATTAAATATGATGTCAAATAATATAAAATGTGTTTTATCTGAAAATAGTTTTTCTTTGATCTCAGTAAGTGTTTATTTTTAAAATAGACCCAAAGTGTTTCCAAACTTGCTTCCTCACATTCGTCTACATCTGGTTTGAATTTTTAGCCCCATGTCCTGTTTTTGGGACCAGTTTCAGAGAAGAACCCAAATCAGTAGATTCAGGTCTTTGAGGGTTAACCTGGCAACAACAGACAGTTAAACCACCCTGAAAGTCTGGTTAATCCATCTACAAATACACTACAAATGTCCTGGACGAGGACAAGGAAATGACCGGTCAGTCTGAGGCGAAACTCCCGTCATAACAGCGATCACAGAAGCGTGTGAAGGTGTGAGACGGACATGCACTGTAAAAAAAAATCTGTAATTTAACAGGATTTTTACTTTTTATTTTACAGATTTTTCCTGTATGTTTAAGATACAGGAAAATATCAATGAAATGACAAAAACAGACTGTGACTTTACATGTCAAATGTAAAATAACACGAAAAAACTGTAATTGTGAATAACCAAAAATTTCCATTTTTTTTAAAGAATTTTTTTTTTTCACAGAAAAATACAGTTAAAACACATTTGCAAATGTATCATAATTCCACAAATATTTCTTTTCTATTTATGAGATTAAACTGTTAATTTAAAGTTTAATACTGTAAAAAAAAAAAAATAAAACCAGATAAAATTACTGACAGTTAACGGTAACAGAAGTATTAGTTCTGTCAGTTGAACCAGACTTGTTTGTTAATTGACAAATATCTTGTGTAATTACAGGAGGTTTCACAACAAAAATGTTGGATAAATGTATTTTTGTGAATGTATAACAATGTATAAGCACTGATAAACTGTCCAAATACAGTTTTATCAGTGGATTAGACAACTGAGTCTCACTGAAAATTATTTATATATATATTTATAGGGAATTGGATTGTTTTAATACATGTAAATATTCTTTATTAAACATTAAAAAGTCAAAAAAAATATGCAAAATCTCATGTAAAGTTAGGGCAAAAAACTGTATTTTAATTATGGAAAATTACTCTATTTTTATGAGATTATTTTCTGTTATTTAACAGTATTTTTTCGGTGCCCCTGCTGCCGGAATATTACCCTTTTTTTTTTAACACTGTGTACTGCAGCCTGACGTGCATTTCATACAGCGCACACACATGCACATACTTTCCAAATGCTACGTGAACCTCGACAGACTGACTGACTGATTTCCACCCTGATAGTGTTGACTGTTTTACGGTGCACAGTTTCCCAGAGGAGGCTTTGTGTGTCTGTGTGTGTTATCATTGTGTTGGGTGGCTCTGGGTGTTGCCTCGGAGCCACCGTGGGCCTGTTTCTGCAGCTGGACCATGCCATTCCCAGGCTCTGAACACAGGCCGGCGGCTGTCAATGACAATACAGAGTGTGTTTTAACCCACAAAGACCCAACAGCCACCAGTGACCACAACCATCTGCTGATCTAAACTGTTTAAGACCTGCTGATCCACTAATCCTATCAGTACATGTCAATAACTGGTGTAAAATGCAGTTTGTTGTCTTTTCATGGTCATCAGATATGACCCATGTGGACGTTCAGAGGTTCCATAGTTACCATGGAAACGCTGTCATCTTCTACAACACTGATTCACCAGTAAAACCCATGGAGTTGGATCAATGACAGTGGATGGACACACTTGTTACATTCAGTAAATGATAGATTTACTGAAAAAGTCACTTTTCAAATAACCTTTGAATAAATTCTGAGTTTTTATGAACATCTACTTGATCATTTAATTAAATATGGGAAAATATGTGATTTACACAGAAAAATGCAAAACACAGAGGATATTAATATAATAAATGGTGATCAATCACTTAAAAATGGTTAAATATAAAGAAAAATCATTTGGGAACTGTCGCAAATGTAGCTGTGGTTCTTATGGGTTAATGTGTACAACTGCACCTCAACATGGATACAGTGTTTTTGGGGTCAGTGTATCTGTTGGTAATTGGATTTTCTTTTCAGAAACGAAAAAAACAAAAAAAACAACAACAAAAAAAAAAACCTAGCGGTTAATTGATTTTTGTTTTAAAACAGAAGAATTAAAATTTAATTTCAAGGTGTTTTTTTTTTTCTCTGTCAGTGTCAAAACAGATAAACCAAATTTAAAAAACAGGTTGATTTTCAATTTTCTCCTTCTAATAACAAAAAACAACGTTACTACCTAACAGAAATGGAAAAACAGACCAAAAACGCCGTTTTTTTTTTTTTTTTTTCTCCTCAGACAGGATGTTATCATTTTTCAAGGAGAAAGTGCTCATGCCTCGTCACAAAGATTCTTACGTACAGTGTCTTTGGGGTCAGTGTATCTGTTGGTAATTGGATTTCTTTTCAGAAACAAAAAAGAAAATTAGTGAGTTAATTGATTTTGTTTTAAATAGAAGAATTGAAATTTAATTTCAAGGTGTTTTCTGTGTCAAAACAGATAACCAAATTTAAAAAACAGACTGATATTCATTTTCTCATTCTAATAACAAAAAAGGAAGTTACGACCTGACAGAAAAAAATGAAAACAGACCAAAAATTTATTTATTTATTTATTTTCATTTTCTGAAACCAGGTATTGACATTTTCAAGGAAAGAGCGCTAATGCCTCGGTCACAAAGATTCTTACGGACAGTGGGTTTGTACGATATCTGGACATCGTAGACATGCTCCCTCCATGAATGTCTACAAACTCCAGATTTGGTACGAACTAGACGAACTGGACCTAGGCATTAGCGCTCTTTCCTTAAAAATGACAACATCTGGTTTCAGAAAATGAAAAAAATATGGTGTTTTTGGTCTGTTTTTCCATTTCTGTCAGGTAGTAACTTTCTTTTTTGTTATTAGAAAGAGAAATTGAAAATCAATCCATTTTTCAAATTTGGTTTATCTGTTTTGACAATGAAAAAGAAAAAGGCCTTGAAATTCAATTTCATTCTTCTATTTTAAAATGAAAATCAGTGAACCACTAGTTTTTCTTTTGTTTCTGAAAAGAAAATCCAATTACCCACAGATACACTGATCCTTCTGTCTGGTAACGCACCACTTTATATTCTATTGTAATCATCTTTCCAACAAAAAAACCTATCGAGTACTATTTTCGGCTTTGTGATCATCATGCAAAACAATAACTTTTTAACCCCTGAAACTATTCTAAACATTTCCAGTCCACTTCACATTCTCACATGCGGGCTGGGCCGCCGAGGCACATGGGAAAGTTCATGGAAAGTCTTCAAGACACGCCCTCCCCGACCTTTGACCCCGTCGATGTTGATGTTGAAGTAATGGCAGCATATCTCTGGCAACTGTGTGCCAACGACAGGGGTGATAAAGAAGAGGAAACGGGATGATTTAAGCGTCAGTATAACTGTCAGTGGGTCGGACGGAGGCAGCGGTCACACAATGACCACACCCACTGCAGCTCCACACAGTTCACAGGGTCCGCCGCACAACACTCTGCTGTTAAGGTGTCAATGAGGAAAATTTAGTGATTACAGACAAGAATTTAATATGCAGAATTATGTTTTTATCACACATGAAAATGAGAATTGTGCTTTTGTTATATTAAAATAAGAAATGAGCTGTTTATATCTACAGACCCATAGATTGGATATAGTTAATGGATAAAGGTACAGTTATGCTAATTTGCAATTTAGTCGTCACCATGTTGTCTTTTTAGAACCAGAAATGAACTAATGCTAATGCCAGGGTTCCTACACATTTTCCAAGGTCCAATTCAAGCACTTTTTAAGCCCATTTAAGGGTCATTTTCACCGCATCTTATCGCTGGGGTAAAATACATATCTACAGGAATACTCAGGATTTTTATTTTTTATTTTTATCAAAATGATGTACATTGTATTATGCTATAAACATCTAAAATTATGTTTCGTAATAGCAAAAAGTTTAGAAATTTAAGGAAAACACAAAGTTTTATCACAAAAAGGGAAACCACCTGATGTTCTTCAGGCACACTCGCAAGATAAAAATGTACCTGAGTCGACCTGAGACAACCCGCTAATTTTCGTTTTTGACATAAAATGTTATTTTTCTAAATGTATCACCTCTGTAGAAGTAGCTCTGGCTTGCCATCTAATCTGGCAGAGTTAATATTAAAGATGAATAAATGAATCACATCACAGAGTTAGAACTGCAAGAACTTAACCCTTTAATGCATGAATTATGAGACCATTAATCCAGATTTTTTTTTTTTTTCCTGAGTGTTTTAATTCCTCTTTAGGCAACTAATCTGATATTTTCTCACATTTTAACCTATTATAACACTAGTTATTACTCACTCAGTTAATGTGTAAAAACAAAGTTTTTGTGTAAAAAAGAAACTCTGTTAAATACAGTCTAATAACAACTAGACGCTGTTGAAAACAGAGCTATCTGCTGCTTTCTTGGGGTTCATAAGTTGTCCCAGTTTTGGCAGCGCAGGGGGACATTGGGTTGGGTTCCTGGTGCAATCCAAAGAAAATGTGAAATGGTTCGATTATGGAATTGAATTATTAATATACCAGATAATCAAATACCAAAAAGTATTTGGCTGGAGTAAGACAAGTTCCCCTTGGGCGGCAGAGGTCAGATCTGTCTGCAGAAGTACAACTTCAACATATATTTCACAACAACCTTTCATGTAGCATTAATAAAATCAGAGCTAACCTAAAGTCTGCTTTTAACAAAAAATGGATGAGTGGGATCCTGACTAAACCGAAGCTGCGGACATACATTCAACTAAAAAACACACAGAAAACAGAATTTTATGTCAGCGCAAATTTGACCAGGAACCAAAGGTCCCTCATTGCTCAGTTTGCGAACAGGAATCCTTCCCTTGGCTTTAGAAACTGGGAGATTGACCCAAACCCCAGAAGAAAACAGACTTTGTGGACTGTGTGATTTGGGGGAAGTGGAAAATGAATCACATTTTCTTCTGTATTGTCCTCTATATGATGAACTGAGAGCCTCTGTGTTTGATGATATGTGTATCTGAAATCCTGATCTGTTCTGGAGCAGCTGATGATGAGCAGATGAAATGGTTGTTTAGTTCTAAATGTATATAAATTAGCATTATTTGTTTGTAAAGCCTGGAAAAAGCAGCAGATGTGTTTGTTTAAATAGGTCAGTATTTTGTTTTGTTCATATCTGTTGTGTCTATTGTCTGGTGTGTGATTTTTGGTGTGTATTTTTGGTGTCTTATGAGCCCATGGAAGGACTAGGCATGTTCTTTATGCAAGACACAATAATAAAAACATTCATTCATTCATTCATTCATTCATTCACAATTAGCAACTGATTTACACTCAAATATGTTAGTGCAGATCAGGTTGATCAAGAACAGGAAAGTTACAGTAATGCTATGAATGTCAGTGTATGGGATGATGCATAAGCGTCCACTGTGTCGGCTGATGTGCAAGAAAAACAACAAAATCCATGAATATAAAGAGAACAGCTGGAGAAGAACTGTCCACTGGAGCGGATTAATCTGAAGACACTCGACTTGCTTGCTGTGAGTTCAACCTTTTCCATAAATACTTTGTGTAACAGTGAAGTGAGTGCTCAGTTGTACCTGGAAACACCATGCCTTTACATATACGTACACAGTCATTAACTGCATTTCCGCGTACAGCCTAATGCTGCTGTTTCATCAGACCACCCCACCTTCTGCTGCAAACACTGACCCGCTGTCTGACAGTCAGAGCTGGGATGACTTACAGTTCAGCCAGTCCAGTTCAGAAGCTTCACCCAGTCTGATTTATCCGAACCAGTTGGACCTATATGTTCCATTATAACAGGTTTTGTCCAATTAAACATTCTCAACAACCTGATGGTGGTATCGCCACAGCATGAAGTCCAACATGATTTGCACCAGGAATAAGAAAGATGACACAGTGCAATATTTTACATGACTATATGCAGTCAGGTTCAGAAGTATCTGGATAGTGACATTTTTGCAATTTGGAATATTTGTGACAAATTTTGTAATTTTTTTTTTTCCCTGCCTCCGAAAATGTAGGGAAATTGTATAAAACTGATTGTAATTCCTATATTCCCATATTTTTGTTAAACCCTTTGAAGTAGGACTGGTTGAAAATTGTTGATGATATCACAAAATGGAGAGATGCCCATTCCAAGTGGTTATTGACACAGTACTGACCAACGAAATATCAGTTTGTCTATGAGCAACACAGCCAATCAGCGCCCTCGTTTCCATCATGTCTAGACTGATAACTTACATCCTGAACAGTACAGAGGCGATCATACAGCGAATAGTCAATCTGAGACACAGTGGACAGTCAGCTCACCAGTAAAGTACTGACTGTATGTGGAAGACTTGGGTTCAAATCCTGGTCAGAGTGGTGTTTCCTTTTTTTTTTTTTTTTTTTTTTTTTAAAGAATTTCAAACAAGTGGTGTGTGTGGTGTGTGGTGGGGGGGGGGGGGGGGGGAGGGGGGGGGGGGGGTGGGGCACAGCACTGGTAGGTAATGGTCGTCCATTGTATGTTCCAAAATGCTTTGTTTTGTCTCAGCGTATCGTAAATGAGGGTGCATCCTCAATATATCTCCAAGTTTAAATAAAATAATAAAGATGGATATGCTGATGATGATGATGATGATGATGATGATGATGATGAGGATGAAGGCAACGCGAGAGACTAAAACTGAACCATCCACGGCAACAGGGCCATGTAGTTAAAGGAGCTAATGAGCTAACAAGGTTCTAATAGTTTTGGACTTTTCATTCTAGTTTAGTTTGATTTACTTTTGACTTTTTTTTCTCTAATTCAGTTAGTTTTAATTCATTTTTAGAGCAGGTTTGATAGTTTTTATTAGTTTTGTTATTTCTTTTTATTCTTTTTTTCCTTTTTTTCTCCTTTTTTTCCTTTTTTCCCTCCTTTTTTTTCTCATTTTTTTCCTTATTTTTCTTGGGTCCAGGGCAAGGTTCTAATAGTTTTGGATTTTTCATTAGTTTTATTAGTTTTGACTTTTTTTTCTCTAATTCAGTTAATTTAAATTTGTTTTTAGAGCAGGTTTGCTAGCTTTTATTAGTCTTCGTTATTTTCTAAATGCTTAGCTTTAGTTTAGTTGTAGTTCAGTGGTCTCTTTTCTCTTCTTCTCTGTCGTCGTATTCACATAAATCCCAGACAGGACTCTGCTGCTTTCTCCCAACTTTAGTCTCCATGTTTCCAGGTAGAGTGGGGACCAGAAGACGACTGGAAACCACAAGTGAACACAAGTGACGGAGCAAAAAGTGTCGTATGGTGACAGCACAGAAAACTGAGAGAGCGAAATAAATCCATTTCGTATCTATCTGACATTGACAAAGACGAAAACAGGAATTTTATCCATAATTTTTATCCGTATTAGTTAGTTTTGTAAACACACAATACAGTTTCAGTTTGTTTGTTTTTTTCTTTTAATTATAGTTTTTATTTATTTCAGTTAACGAAAAAGTTTTCTCAATTCTAGTTTTCGTCATTTCATTAGTTTTCGTTAACGATAATAACCTTGGAGCTGAAAGACATAGATGATGCAACATGTTCAGACTGCATGAAAAAGTCATGTTAAACCTGACTGGAGTTGTGTTTTAGTCTCATATAGCCAGGCCTGACTCACTGGTGTTGCTTTGCTCCTGTTTCCTCTTCTCATAACCTAATGTTTGTTAGTGGTTGGCAAAACACCTTTGAGAAGCATTACCCCGACCAAGTGGAGCCATTACATTGTCAGTCCTGAGCTTTGGTAGTCTCATTTTGTCTCTTCTACGGAGTGGAAGTGCGAAACAAAGAATACAAATCAGGGTAGAAAAATGAATTTGATTTTAGTGATTTATTCCGAACATGCAATGAAATTTAACATATATGCGAACAAGCAAAACATAAATAACACTGGGTCACAAAAAAATGTTTTTTGCAAGTTGTCTAGGTTTTTCCAACTGAATTCGGACCATTTTGCACCGCTAAATCCAAAAATGACATGTGTTTTTCTCAATCAGGTCAGGTTTTTTTGCTAATTTGATTTTGAAAAATTTGATCTTATCACAAAATTGATTACATTTAATTACATTAATACCAAAATCAGATTGGTAAGCACACTTCATGAAACTTGTGACTTGATTCCTGTTAGGTACAATGGTGTATTCAGCGCAGACGTAGCAGAATACGTCAGGCTTATTTTTGCAAGATCTTCTAGTCAAAGCCATTTCATTCACCTGTAATATTAAAAAAAACATTAATCATAATTCGGCAAAAGTAAAATCTTCAGAACTCGTTTATTGCAAGAAATATGAAAGAATTTTGTATCATATGATGTGAAAATGCCCATAAATGTAAGCAAAAATGTTCAAAAGCCAATATGTAGCATAGTTCAGAAAGTTGACCTGATTGAGCAAAATGAATGTGATTTTTGGATTCAGCACACCAAAGTTATCCTAAATCAGCTCAAAAAACTTAAAAAATGAATTTGTTGTTGACCAGTGTAATAATACAAATGTCAACAATCATAACAGTCTTAGAAGAACAGCACAATAGTTCCATTTACATACCCAAAAAATTACCTATTGACAGTAGTTCCTCTTCCATTGACCCTCAAACTGCACAAATATAACTTGTGCATAAAAATTAACCTAATGGAAAAAGGACTATTTCGCCAAAAGTCTCATTTTTCGATTAAAAGTTTTTGCGCTGGCAAGAGGTGGTTTTTCAGGTGCAGCATAAATGGTATATCACACAAAACTGCAATGGAAAGACCTTTTTTTTTTCGCAACTAGAGTCAGGTGAATAAAAAAAAAAAAAAAACAGATGTTGATGGACGTTACAACAAGTGAAGAAGAAGAAGAAACGTGGCGTTATGAGCGGACACACCAGGAAACCCAGTCATTTTTTAATTTTGTAGGAGATAGAGGGGTAATATAGAATAATAATGCATATATCTGTAAATAAACACCGTATTTACGTTCGCTGCCATGTTTATGGAATGACTTCTCGTGTCATCTCACAATAATAAATAAACAAATCATCGCATTTGTGATTTAATGGAAAAACCGACATTACACACTTGTGTTTTTTTCACATTTAGTAAATATCGGTAAAGTTTTGCGCAGATGTTCAACGGAAAAGCGCCTAGTGTTTCCCACTAAAACTACTCAGTACTGATTCTGCTCATATACCGTACATCAAAACAGCACCAGGAGAACATGTTAGGAAAGCTATCCTGCATGAGATCTGTGCTGTCCTGGTACGTTCTAGCAACTGTAACGTAATCTTTGTGATGATCTTCAGAGAGCAGACTCACCACAGATCCAGTCTGGGTGAGAGCTGGACCGCTTCTGCTAATAAGGCTGAGTGAGAGCAGTGTTTAGACAGACGGAGAGTGATGGCTCTGGCAATGCACCCTGGGATTTATGACCTCCTTAATGAGCCTCTGTGTGTGTGTGTGTGTGTGTGTGTGTGTGTGTGTGTGTGTCGTAGCTTATCACCAGCATATATGTGATTCTGCTCAAGTACCTCCTCGAGTTTCACTTCTTTTCCTTGGCTGACACTTTCAGTAACACTTAAATGACTGCTCCACAACACCTTAATAATACAGTAGGTGGCATTTCCTTTTTTCTCCTTTTTTTTTTTTTTTCCTTTTTTTCCCTTTTTTTTCTCCTTTTTTTCCCTTTTTTTCTTTTCTTTCTTGGGCCAGGTCAAGGTTCTAATAGTTTTGGATTTTTCATTCTAGTTTAGTTTGATTTAGTTTGGACTTTTTTTGTCGAATTCAGTTCATTTTAATTCATTTTAGAGCAGGTTTGATAGTTTTTATTATTTTACTTCTTTCTTTTTTCCTTTTTTCTCCTTTTTTTCCCTTTGTTTCTTTTTTCCCTTTTGTTTCTTTTTTTTCCCCCTTTTTTTTCCTTTTTTTCTCTAGGTCCAGGTCAAGGTTCTAATAGTTTTGGATTTTTCATTCTAGTTTAGTTTGATTTACTTTAGACTGTTTTTTTCTCTAATTCAGTTAGTTTTAATTTGTTTTTAGAGCAGGTTTGATCGTTTTTATTAGTTTTCATTATTTTCTTTTTTTTTTTTTTTCTCCTTCTTTTCCCTTTTTTTTTTTCCTTTTTTTCTCTAGGTCCAGGTCAAGGTTCTAATAGTTTTGGATAATTCCTTATAGTTAGTTTTACTTACTTTTGACTTTTTTTTCTCTAATGCAGTTAGTTTTAATTTGTTTTTAGAGCAGGTTTGATCGTTTTTATTAGTTTTCATTATTTTCTTTTTTTTTCTTTTTTTCCTTTTTTTCTCCTTTTTTCCCTTTTTTTTTCTAGGTCCAGGTCAAGGTTCTAATAGTTTTGGATAATTCCTTATAGTTTAGTTTGATTGTACTTAGACTGTTTTTTTTCTCTAATTCAGTTAGTTTTAATTTGTTTTTAGAGCAGTTTGATCGTTTTATTAGTTTTCATTATTTTCTTTTTTTTTTTTTCTCCTTCTTTTCCCTTTTTTTTTCCTTTTTTTCTCTAGGTCCAGGTCAAGGTTCTAATAGTTTTGGATAATTCCTTATAGTTTAGTTTTACTTACTTTTGACTTTTTTTTCTCTAATGCAGTTCGTTTTAATTCGTTTTTAGAGCAGGTTTGATGATTTTTATTAGTTTTCGTTATTTTCTTTTTTCCTTTTTTTCTCCTTTTTTTCCCTCCTTTTTCCCCTTTTTTTCCCTTGTTTTTCTCTAGGTCCATGTCAAGGTTCTAAGAGTTTTGGATTTTTCATTCTAGTTTAGTTTTATTTACTTTAGACTTTTTTTTTCTCTAATTCAGTTTGTTTTAATTCGTTTTTAGAGCAGGTTTGATAGTTTTTATTAGTTTTCATTATTTTCTTTTTTTTCTCCTTTTTTCCCCTTTTTTTCTCCTTCTTTTCCCTTTTTTTTCCTTTTTTTCTCTAGGTCCAGGTCAAGGTTCTAATAGTTCTGGACTTCTCATTCTAGTTTAGTTTGATTTAGTTTTGACTTTTTTTTCTTTAATTCAGTTCGTTTTAATTTGTTTTTAGAGCAGGTTTGATAGTTTTTATTAGTTTTCATTTCTCAGACACATTCACTCACGTATGCATTTTAACCCATAAAGACCCAAACATCCCCCATCGAACAAGATCATCTCCTGATCAAAAATGTTTAATACAGTGTTTTTCAACCTTGGGGTCAGGACCCCATGTAGGGTCACCTGGAATTTATAGTAATTGATCAAAAAAAAAATTACTAAAAAAAAATATATGGTGAGTTGACAGAGACAATCCTAATACAAAACAGACATGATAAACTGAAGCTGAAACTGCAGCACTGTGGTTCTGTTTGTGTGTCAAATGTTCATTGTGGTCAGTTTCAGATGCTGCAGCTCTTTCATAATTCATAGTTTCAGTTCTTGTTTGTTCAGTATTAATTGTCCTCCTTGTAAATCACAGCTGGACTGACTGGACAGATCCTGACCAAGGAAAATCAAATTCTCTATTTGTGCAGTAATCTACACCTGGATTTACTGCCTCTGTCCACAATAATAGACATTATATAGACTAAATGTGTCTAAAATTAATGTTTATTTGCAACATAGTAGAGCAAACTATTACATGATCAAAAACAAATTAATTTTAGGGAAAAGTGTCTCCGGTTTGAATGTCTGGGGTCGGCAGAAATTTGTGATGTTAAAATGGGGTCAGGAGCCAAAAGAGGTTGGAAACCACTGGTTTAATACCCACTAATCCACTAATCCTATCAATATATTTAATAACTGGGGTAAAATACGGTTTATCGTCTTTTTATGGTCATCAGATATGACCCATTTGGACGTTCAGAGGCTCCGTAGTTACCATGGAAACACCGTCATCTTCTACAACATTGATTCACCAGTAAAACCCATGGAGTTGGATCAGTGACAGTGGATGGACACACTGGGTTTACTGATAGACAGTCTTGGAAAAAATGATTAGACCATCCAAAGTCATCAAAAACAATGGTTATGCAGTCCAGTCCTAACTCCTGTGTGCGTCATGTGACTAAAACAGACAGAAAAGAAAACCTGGAATGAATAAAAGCACTGTTTTTGTCAGTACAATGACACAGACACTGGTGGAAGAACTGAAGTGATTTTGTTTTTTATCCAGAAAACATGTTAAATGGATAGATATCAGCTGTGAAATTAAACTACTATGAGACATTTTTGTTGGTATCATTACATTTGTCCAAACAAATTTATCTTTAGTCGGACCTGGCATTAGAATGAACAAGAAAATGAAGAAAATAAGGGGTGGTCTGATAATTTTTTCCGTGACTGTATTTTACTGAAAATTCACTTTTTCTTTAGTTTTCTCTGTTTTCAATATAATGACCCACCATTTTAATCTGAGCTTTTATGAACACCTACCTGATCAGTAAATTAAATACAGAAAAATACACGATTTTCACTGAAAAAATGCAAAATACGGAGGAAAATAGTATAATAGTATAGTAATAATCCGACTGGATCTTTATGGGTTAAACTCATCCCAAAGTGGAGAAAATCACATTCCAATGAGGGGTAAAAGTGTAAAAGGTATCAATAAAGCAACAACATTGATTCACCAGCAAAAGCTATGGAGTGTGATTAATGACAGTGGATGGAGACACATGGTTTATGTTCAGTGATATATGAATGATATATTCAACTGAAAAAGTCACTTTTTCTACAGTTTTCTCTGTTTTTAATATAATGACCTACCATTTTAATCTGAGCTTTTATGAACATCTACCTAATCAGTAAATTAAATACAGAAAAATACACGATTTTCACTAAAAAATGCAAAATACGGAGGAAAATAGTACAAGAAACGGTGATAAATTACTTAGTAAAAGTCAAATACAGAGAAAAATTAATTTGGGAACTGACACATAAATACCACTGGATCTTTATGGGTTAAACTCATTCCAAAGTGGAGAAAATGATATTTAAGTCAGGGGTAAAAGTGTAAAAGGTGTCAATAAAGTAACAACACTGATTCACCCAAAAAAAGCTATGGAGTTCGATTATTTACAGTGGATGGAGACACATGGTTAATGTTCAGTTAATGAGAGATTTGACTGAAAGAGTCCCTTTTTCTTCAGTTTTCTCTGTTTTTGATATAATAATAAGAATAACACTGGTCAACAACAAATGTATTGTTTAAGTGTTTTTGAGCTGATTTAGGATAACTTTGGTGTGCTCAATCCAAAAATCACATTAATTTTGCTCAATCAGGTCAACTTTCTGAACTATGCTACATATTGGCTTTTGAACATTTTTGCTTACATTTATGGGCATTTTCACATCATATGATACAAAATTCTTTCATATTTCTTGCAATAAACGAGTTCTGAAGATTTTACTTTTGCCAATTTATGATTAATGGTTTTTTTAATATTACAGGTGAATGAAATGGCTTTGACTAGAAGATCTTGCAAAAATAAGCCTGACGTATTCTGCTACATCTGCGCTGAATACACCATTGTACAGGTAATTGTACATTGTAACAGGAGTCAAGTGATCAAATGATTTCTTTTCTCTTAAAACCTATTTTGGGTGAGAACTATATAAAAATCAACTGATAAAGTCACAAAAATGTAATCAATTTTGTGAGAAGATCAAATTTTTCAAAATCAAATTAGCAAAAAAAAACTGTCCTGACTGAGAAAAACAGATGTCATTTTTGGATTTAGCGGTGCAAAATGGTCCGAATTCAGTTGAAAAAACCTAGACAACTTGCAAAAAACATTTTTTTGTAACCCAGTGTAATAATAATAATAATAATAATAATAATAATAATAATAATAATAATAATAATAATAATAATAATAATAACTGGGAGTCGACACAGAAGTAGCGCTGGGTCTTTATGGGTTAAACTCATCCCAAAGTGGAGAAAATCACATTCCACTGAGGGGTAAAAGTGTAAAAGGTATCAATAAAGCAACAAAACCCTTCCTGCCTTATCCCAGCTGAAACTCCAGCGGTGTAAGTTGAGTATTTCAGCATCAACAGAAAACCAACACTGAGCTGATGGAGAACCTCAGGAGTGGAAACAGACAGACGGACAGATGGACAAGTGAAGTAATGAGACAGAACAAGGTGAAGGAACAGCTGAGCCGGGCTGCGTCAAAGAACCGCCAGAGAATCCAACACACACAGATTGAGGAGAAATCCAAATAAAGTCTAAATTAAGACTTGGAGCGGTGTGTGTGTGACGCTGGAGTATAGGGCTGTTTGGCTTGGCTGCAGACGCTCTGTACAGCATGGCAGCCAAGCAAGGCGGCAAGGCCGACCTCGCAACCACACAGGCTGAATGTGCAGCGGCAGACCAACCCTGCTGCTGAGTGGCCCCAAAACAGGGCCATCAAACATGTGGCCCGGGGCCCAAATGCGCCCCCCCCCCAAAGGTTCCAGTCCAACCCCTGGGATGAATTTACAAAGTGTAAAAATTCCACAGTCAAAGCTGTCGAATTCATTTTAGCGTCAGTTCCACATCCAGACCAATCTGATCTACAGTCAAATATTAACAGCAGAAGAACCCACACAAAAGAAGGACTGCAGATTTACTACTGGGTTTGATGGGAAAAAATAATATATTACATTATGTCTGTAAATAATGACAACTTCACATTTTTGTCTTTGTTTTAGAGCAAAAAATAACATTAAATTATGAAAATATTTACATTTTCAAACTATCCTGAAACAATAAAATGTAAATAACCTGAACAAATATAACAACCTGAAATGTCTGTATTAAATTCAGCCCAGTTTGAACTCTTTTCTTCCTGTTCCTCAGTGTTTAGTGTCTTTGTAGATCTGATCCAGAATGCACATGGACTAATGAGAAGTTACTACTCAAAAATCACCTAAATTCACCCAAAAATTACCCTAAAACCACCTAAAAAATACTCAAAAACCACCTAAAAATCACCCAAAAATTACCCAAAAAACACCTAAAAATTACTCAAAAACCACCTAAAAATCACCCCAAAAAACCCCACCTAAAAATCACCAAAAAATTACCCAAAAACCACCAAGAAATCACCCAAAAAACACCTAAAAATCACCCAAAAATGACCCAAAAAACACCCAAAAATGACTCAAAAAACACCTAAAAACCATCAAAAATGACCCAAAAACCACCTAAAAACCACCCAAAAAAACTACCTAACATTATGCCTATAAATAATGACAACTTCACATTTTTGTCTTTGTTTTAGTGCAAAAAAATAACAATAAATTATGAAAATACTGACATTTCCAAACTCTCCTGTACCAATAAAATGTGACTAACCTGAACAAATGTGCCCAACCTGAAATGTCTGTATTAAATTCAGTCCAGTTTGAACTCTTTTCTTCCTGTTCCTCAGTGTTTAGTGTCTTTGCAGATCTGATCCAGAATGCACATGGACTAATGAGAAGTGGAGGCAGAAGACTGACAAAATTGCACTGATTTTTCTTAAGAAATTTCAGTTTTTTTCAGGTTATTCACATTTTTTTTGTTAGGATAGCTTATAAAAGTAATTATTTTCATAATTTAATGGGTTTTTTTGCACTAAAACAAAGACAAACATTTGCAGTTGTCATTATTAGTTGTCGTTATTCTGTTCTTATTTTACTGGTTCGGTCCACTGCAGAGCAAATCAGACTGAATGTGGAACCTGAAAGAACAGGAGTTTGAGAACCCTGCCCTAAAACCTCCCAGAGCTGAAGCAGTGACCTGGCTTACTTCGCACCCAGCCTTCTTCTTCTTCTTCTGTTGCATAATCTTTTCCCCCTTGGTGAAAAAAAAAAATCCTCCATCACTGGCTTCATCACTGTATCTCTTAATTGTAGGGCAATGAGGGATGATTGACTGTGACAAATGGAAACACCAGGGCAGATTTCCTTCAAAAGCATGCTGTGATAGGATTTGTGTCCGACTGATGCTGCCCTCTGAGCAGTGGAATGAAAACAGCTTGTACTGCTACCTGAGAAGTCTCGCTGCAGTTATCAGTGGCTTGGCAGAAGGCCCTGCTGTGTTCACTTTAGCTTCTGAATGCACTACGCCATCTAGCCTCATGCACCGGAGCTGCAATTTGCATCATCTGTGGTTCATGGACAAACACACATGTGACAAAGAAGAAGCTAAACAAAGCTACAACCAGGAGAGCTATAACAGCGGTTCCCAACCTGCTTTGACTTCGTGACCCCATTTTAGGTCATTGGCAAATTAAAAGTCAATGCAAATATATATCATTGTAAAAGATGCAACTAATACAACAGCACTGCTTTTATTTTGAAGGATCTGCTAAATTAACATTTTTTTTGTTCTCGTACTTAGAATACGGCTTATGCACCAATGGGTTTGTTGGTCAGTTTCAGGCCATGAAGGCATCAGCTGTCGCCAAAAAAGACAGATTGATTCAGACCGCTGAGGTTTTAACAGGACGTGGACTTCTATGTGTTTCTTCACTGAAGTCAGAGGTAAAGGAAAAGAAAAGGAACTGGCATATGTAAATGCATTTATTGTTTTATTGTGTGGGTAATTTAATAATAAAATATCATAAATGATGTAGGAAAGGTTCAACATGAAGAAAATTACATTTAGAAGGCACAAAAATCGTAGATCTTGAAGGGTTTGAGATATAAAATGGAAAAAGAAAGAAGAGGAAGTCCATTTGGCGGTAAAACTCATTTTTGTTTTCAGTAGATTGTCATGACAGTGGATGGATACACTTGTTTTTATGTTCAGTTCATGATAGATTTGCTGAAAACATAATTTTTCTTCAGTTTTCTCTGTTTTTGATATAATAACCCTCAACTTTACTCTGAGTTTGTAAGATTGATAAAATAAATGTAGGAAACTACCTGATTTTCACTGGAAAAAAAGATGAAACATAGAAGATAATATTACAATACATGGTGATAAATCACTTTAAAAGGGCTCATATTTAACTAAACCCACTTTTCTTAGTCTGTGGTTCATTTCTTTGTGTATTTGGACTCTAATAGTTCAGACAGTTTGAATTTGAACCCTCCAGCTGCTGCAAAGCTATCTTTACATTCATTCCAGAAAAAATCGAAAGGATTTCTACAACCTGTTTCAATTCCTGCTTAATTTGTTACATTTTATAACTAGTTCTGTCTTCACATTTGCACATATAAGGTCCAGGCTTCAGGCGAACATTTCTCCAGTTCGACATAACTGTTTATCATCAGCAGCGGTTGGAGTAAAAACTGAAAATATGTCCAAACTTTGAGCCAATTACATAAAATGTACGCTTGTTGGTTGAACGAGAAAGAAAGCACAGTCAACAACCTGGAGGGGGCGGGGCCTGAAGTGTCTCCTGTGCATTTAAAGGGCCAGCGCTCCAAACCACCTTTCTGGTGTCATTACTCAGAAATAGGGTTGAAGATGGACCTGTGGAGTTGAATGAATGAAGAATTCAGACCCAAGCAGAGCATTTACAGTTTATGGAGACCACAGGGAAATGAGGGAAAAGGAAGAATTCCATTAAAAAAAAAAAAAAAAGCAAAATATCACTGCTTTAAATTAATGTAGAGCTGGTTTTGCACATTTTCAAAAATGTTTTTGAGAATATTCATTAAATAGTTGTATTCTGTGCTCCAAATTTTCATTGTATCATTGAATTGTTTCATGTACTGTTTTTATGAAGATATATATTGAGCAGAGCTGCAAGTCTACTGATCCAGCCCTTAACAACTGTCAAAGTTTCTCATGTGGCCCCATAAGAATATTAATTGCCCACCCCTTGATCTAGTCCTACATTAGCAAATATGGAAGGTACAGGAGGTAGGAGTTTCAGAAGAAGGGAAAATTCCAAAATAATGTGTATACAGTGGTCAAAGGAGCAATGTTACGTAAGGAAGTCAAATCAATCCTCAGAGTTGAGGAGATTAAGTATGTACAGGTTTCTAATCTTTTACCTGTATGTGCTGCTCCCCAAAGCCTGGACCTCTAGTACATCTGAAAAAAACTGAATTTCAGAAGTCACGACTCCCTGTGGTGAAGTTAAAAAGGATATGACATACTTTTTAGCTTCGAAAACATCATAGTATGAACTGCATCAATAAGCACAGGAGCTGGCCTTTGTGTCAGCCTATCACCAGTGGTTAACAACCACAGACAGGTGAAAAATGAAAGGAAAACCAACATGTGGCTTTCTAAGGTGTTAGTCCGCTCTGTGCTGCCAGAACAGCTTCAGAGCTCCTTGGCATCGATTCCACAACTCTGTGAACTCTACTGGAGGGATAACAGCATCATTCCAAAAGACATTCCCTCATTTGGTGTTTGGATGATGTACTCCCCACCCAAAACCTCCCGAAAGTGTTCAACAGGCCCTTCGCTAAGTCCCTCAACAGAATGACAGCCATCGAAGATGAGGAGTTTTGTCACTATCAATTTTTCAAAACACAACAGAAGATGGATTAATCAGTGTGGGAGACTCCACTTGTTTCTTAATTAAATGTATTTACTAGGGAGTCAAAGTGCTTATATGTAGTATTTCTACTTTCATGTATTAGAAATGATTCAACATATGCCAACACATGTCGAATAATCAGTAGTATTTGTATGTTACATGTAGGGATGGGAATTGAGAACCGGTTCTTCTTGAGAACCGGGTCCCAGTAGCTCGATTCCTTGGAATCGTTTGCCTGCCTGCTAAACGATTCTGCTTATCGATTCCACCTTCATTAAGATTGCGCGATGGCGTCACACGTACACAACATTGTTTTGGTTAAAACGTAGCCAACATGGCATAGAGGCAAAAACAGTCCAAACAGACCACACCAGGTCCAAACAGACCACACCAGGTCCAAACAGACCACACCAGGTCCAAACAGACCACACCAGGTCCAGTTGAACACTGTCAAAGCTTTCATTTCTTCTAAAGGTGGAATCCCTCCAGTCTGCTCAAACATTTGTCCACAGCATGGGATTCATGTACAGGAATGTCATGTATTTGATTCGCTCCTTAGCGGCGTTTGTGAGTCTGGCAGCAGAGTGAACACCAGGTTGTCATTCGGGCTCAGTTCTGGTTCCGGTCTGGGCAACAAACGTCGTACCCCCTCAAATACAAGTTTCTGAAGGTAGAGGAAAGGAAATGAGGTGCACAACAACGAGAGACAGGGCCGAGTCGAACCGGTTCCATGTAGTGGAAATGTGGCAATAGAGGAATTAGTAAAGAGTCTGTAGTTTCACTTTCACTGTACCTCCCCCCAAACCAGACCCGGTGGTTCGGTTAATGTGAAAAAAAAAAAAATTACATTATGTCTATAAATAATGACAACTTCAAATTTTTGTCTTTGTTTTAGTGCAAAAAAATAACATTAAATTATGAAAATATTTACATTTACAAACTATCTTGTCACAATAAAATGTGAATAACCTGAACAAATATGACCAACCTGAAATGTCTGTATTAAATTCAGCCCAATTTGAACTCTTCTCTGCCTGTTCCTCAGTGTTTAGTGTCTTTGTAGATCTGATCCAGAATACACGATAGGTTGAGGCAGAATACTGTTAAAATTACACTTATTTTTCTTAAGAAATTTCTTTTTTTTTTTTTTTCAGGTTATTCACACTTTTTTTGTTTGGATAGTTTATAAAAGTAAATATTTTCATAATTTAATGGGGTTTTTTGCACTAAGACAATGACAAAAATTTTGAGTTGTCATTATTTATAGGTTATTCTTTTATTATTTTACTGGTCCGTCCCACTGCAGATCAAATTGGGCTGAATGTGGAACCTGAAAGAACATGAGTTTGAGAGCCCTGATCTACAGAGCTATACTGACATCACAAACCCTACAGAAACCTGTGGCTGTTTTCAGTCTAACAGAGCTGAGCTAGCAGAGCTATAATGTAAACTATCAGCTGACACTGCAGGTGAAGGTTGTAAGACACAGTGTTATTTTGGCTGTCTGCCAAAATAAGCATCTATGAGTTTTAGTTTGTAGAAGAAACTTGATGATACTATAACATAGATGTGTGTAAACAATGAACTTTATACCTTATTCAGAGAGTGATACAGTCTATGGATGCATAGTGTTGATTTATTGGTGGTTTTGGACCCAAGATTGTTCTGGTACCAGACTGCCGCCTGCTGTGGACAGTTAAGAATATCAATACTAAAAATCACTTTAAGGCTTTGACAGTTTAATGACAGATGTATTGGCTGGAAATATATGTTAACTTAACACCCCAGAAAGGCTTTTAATGCTCTGACTTTTACTGTTTAGATACACTTGCAATTTAATACCAGCAAAAAACAGTAAACTCTTAGAATTTTCTGTTTTTGATTGTATATATCAGTGGACTGAAAGTGAAGCTGAAGTGTAAGAGTGTTAAAATGTAACTCTACTGACAACCGCTGGATGCTGGCTTCAAAAAATATTGGCTTCCATAGACTTACATTGAATTTCCATCATAACTACGGTCTTGTTCACTTTATTTGTAGTTGTGGTTTAGAATTTAGAGTTGCCATCAAATGATACTCAGAAGTTTGATGAAATATATTGTTTTTCCACATCAGTCCATTGGTGTTATAATTAGTTGAAATGACATTTTGAGAGCTAGCATAAAGCACTGCTGAAGCCCACCGCCACTATTTCTGGTCGACGCAGGCATTCCAGTCTGCTTGAACTCCCCGCTACGACAGAGTTGTACAGTATATCCGGTTACTGTGGCGCTCCTTAAAACCGTTGTTGCTTAAACTGTATATCAGGCTGACAGCAAAGCAATAAAAAGACATCAACTGACTCATGGCTTTGTCTGGACGTCTCAGAGCTTTGCTGCTCTTAGAAAACCAGTCACTGCTGTTCAAGGGAAACAATAAGGGATTTACTGGGAATTTTGGATGTTCTTTACTGGTTATGGCTACATGTAGCAGACTGGAAACCAACCAGGTAGTGCATTTTAATTTCAGGACTTGGAATGGATTTATTTTCCATTATTTTGTGCAAATATAAAAAAAGATAAATGATCATAAAGTATAAAGTAGTTCAGAATAAAGGGCTTTTTGTTGATGAATTTATCTTGCAAATGATGTTCTCACATGCATGTTGAAGATTTATTTTGACATGTCTCTCACTAATACTGTTTTTTCAATGCTGATATCAGCTCATCTTACCGTGACTCAGTGTGGCTTGGCATGGCTTGGCTTGGCTTGGTTTGGCCTCCAGTGCATTGCATTTCCACTGTAGGTATCGACCATTTCGATGTAGGTAAACAGTGATGACGTATGTTGTGGGCGGGACCTAAATGGGGGCAGAAAATGACAGTTGTGGTGTCAACAGTACATGGAAATCAGGAAAGAAACAGAGTAATGGAAGATACAAAGGCCTACTCCGATTACACTGGTCAACAACAAATTTATTGTTTCAGTTTTTTGAGCTGATTTAGCCTAATTTTGGTGTGCTGAATCCAAAAATCACATTCATTTTGCTCAATCAGGTCAACTTTCTGAACTATGCTACATATTGACATATTGAAAAAAACATTAATCATAAATTGGCAAAAGTAAAATCTCCAGAACTTGTTTATTGCAAGAAATATGAAAGAATTTTGTATCATATGATGTGAAAATGCCCATGAATGTAAGCAAAAATGTTCAAAAGCCAATATGTAGCATAGTTCAGAAAGTTGACCTGATTGAGCAAAATGAATGTGATTTTTGGATTCAGCACACCAAAGTTATCCTATATCAGCTCAAAAAACTTAAACAGTAAATTTGTTGTTGACTAGTGTTATCATTTTTTTATAATATTATCCTCTATATTTTGCATTTTTTTCAGTGGAAATCTGGTATTTCCCTATTTTTAATTTACTGATCATGTAGAGGTTCATAGAGGCTCCGATTAAAGTTGAGGGTTATTATATTAGAAACAGAGAAAACTGAAGAAAAATGGACTTTTTCAGTAAAATATATCATTAACTGGACATAAACCCAGTGTGTCCATCCACTGTCATTGATCCAACTCTATGGGAATTACTGGTGAATCAATGTTGTAGAAGATGACAGTGTTTCCACGGTAACTACGGAGCCTCTGAATGTCCAAATGGGTCATATCTGATGACCAAAAAAAGATGACAAACCGAATTTTACACCAATTATTTACATGTATTGACAGGATTAAATGATCAACAGGTATTAAGCAGTTTATAGATGGTTTTGGTTGACAGTGGATGTTTGGGTCTTTATGGATTAATTTAATACAATTTTTAAAAAAAAAAACAAGAGCCACATTGAATGGAAATCACAAAAAAATCCAAAAAGGCATAATAGATAAAAGTTTGACAAACTGTAGAATTGTCTGAAACAACTCTTTATTAGACAGAAGCATCAGATGTCTACCAATGTTTCAGAAAGGAACACTAAAGCCAACATGAGGTCAAAATGGATGAATTCTGTGTGAAAGTTCCCCTCAAATGATGAAACAATTTACTCTTCACGTAACAGTAGTGGATGGATATGTGCATAAAGTCACAGCCTTTTTCCAAACTGTCTTATCATCTAAAATTCATGATCCAAGGTTTCAAGGTTAAACCGACTCCAGCCCCACAAAAACCCGCTCACAGCATTTCAATCCCTCTTTTTATTATTTCATCCCCTCATCACGATGATTTATAGAGCGCCTGTGCACACGTAGAGATGGATCTGTTTGAAGAGAAATCTAAGGTATGCAGTTCAAGTCCGCCGCCATAAATCGTCCATGTGGCTTGGTGAGCTTTAGGACCTCACACTAAGAGGGCATAAGAGCACAGAGAGACCTGGATAGTCCTAAAATAGGTGCCATCGATTCTGCCAAGCCATAATCTACAGATAAATTATTTGAACAAAATGGAAACACAGTGCTGCATTGCTTTGGGGAGCTAGAAATATCTTTTGCCACAGTGTAATTGTTGACATTAGGATGACAGTCATTCTTTCCACAATGTATTCCAGTGAATCTGCACCCACAAATCAGAAGACTGAACCAATTTCGAAGATATACATGTTTTCGCAAGATTTAGAATAATAAAAGCAATCCAGTCATTCATCTTTCAGTTGTTCCAAGAACAAAGCACTCATAAATTTTTTGCTACAGCCTTCAAATTACTGGTAAGTTATATTAGACAGTTGGGTTTCACTGCTATCATTCATCAAAAACTCTTATGCATCTTTGCTAAACCTGAAAACACCCGCACTCAAATCTGTGAAAATCATGTCATTGTGAAAATGCAGCGTGAGAAGAATGACGACATTTCACACAGAAATTTCAACATAGCAACTAGATACACCGGGTCAAGTGCACATGATCCATAATTCCATTATGATATTGTCTCAATTAAAGCTCAGAGATACTCAACAGGTTCTTGACTCAAGAACAAAGACATAAGAGCAGATGAGGTTTATTGCATGAGCCAGCAATTGTGTAATGTAGACTGTGAATGCAAACCCGGATGGCTGCTACATCATGATATGTCATGCACTTAAACGGTAGGTACATATTATCAGAGGTGTAGCGCTCCCTGGAGAAGTGGGTATACTCTCTATACTGCCTTTTTTTTTTTTCCTTTTTTGAAGTAGTCCAGAAAAATACCCTGTTTTAGAAACAGTAACATATAAGACTACTCTGTTTAGTTTACCCAAAAATTTGTCAGTAACATTTTTTCACCATTATAAACTTATCATGACTTGATCAGGAGCAGTTTGTAGGTTCTACTGGAGACACAAGCAGCTGCAGGAATGGAAATGGAGTCAATATGAGGCAAACAGAGGATAGCGTTAGCCTTTCATAATGTTAGCCTTTCATAATATTAGCCTGTCATAACATTAGCCTGTCATAACGTTAGCCTTTCATAACGTTAGCCTTTCATAACATTAGCCTGTCATTACATTAGCCTGTCATAACGTTAGCCTTTCATAACATTAGCCTGTCATAACGTTAGCCTTTCGTAATGTTAGCCTGTCATAACATTAGCCTACTCACACAGTTTAACTATTGGTGACATCTCTTCTCTAAATGTGCACTCATATGGTCAGTAGTTTAAAACAGTGACTCATTCTGAAACCATCTTAAAACTGACCTCAGAATTATGTATTCTATAAAAGTAGGTTCTCTCGATATGTGTCACTCACTTGAAACACGTTTGTTCTGCCTTTCTCATTTGCATTTCCAGTAACTGTGCATCTTTCAAAGAGACGTGCAGTGACCTGTCAATCAGCTGGGGTGGAACTGGTTCCAGAGGTGTCCAATCAGGTTCCAGAGGTGGAGAGCGCTAGTTAGCAATATTTTCCTCGACATGACCCGCCCTACTCTGCCTCTGATTGGCTCATCAGTCCTCATGCCTCAACTTGACCAATGTAATCAGTGAAGGCAGCGAGTACAAGCCGTTACACTGTACAGAACTATTTTTACTCCAAGTTTAGTTTAAAAATGACTCTGTAATGTGTTAATATTTATTTCTCTGCGGTGTTATTTTTTTCATCAGTTTTGAAACAAAGTTGAATGCAGGAGTTCCCACGGTGGGGGTCATGTGATGATTTTCAGAAATTTCTTGAAGTAGCTCTTGGGGTGGTGTTAGATTACGAGTATTATAGTTACAATTACAATTTGATGGAAGAAATTTTGTTCTATGGGTTTCAAACACTCCTGCACTTGCTTTTACTCTAAAGAACAAAGTGCTGCCCACCTGTAATACGATCATGGCTTCATGGCAACAATCAGGTTCAGCATTGTTCTGCCTACAGGTTTGATAAATGGTGTCATATTAATAAAAAATAACCATAAAAAGGCCAATAAACGTTGTAAAACAGACACATTAACCTAAATAAACATTAACACAAACCCCCTCTTGAACCCCTGCACATAAAATAGAACACAATGGGTAAAATGTCCAATACCCACAATGCAATGAGACAGACTGACACTAATCATCACTCTGTAGAGTTGAATTTTACACTGCATCTGTGCAGAACTTTACACTGACTTTTAACTCTGCTGTTAGAGCTGGTTTACTCTACATAGAGCTAAAAATACTCTATCTAGGTTAAAATAGCTTAACTCTGAAATACTGACTCCACTTTTTTTACTGTGTACATTTACACAGTAGATTCACTTAACTTTTTCATCATTAGTGGCTCAATCTTGGTAAAGTTTCCCTACTTTTATTTTTCCTGTAAACCAGTGTTATTAGGTTGTAGGTTTCACATTTGTTTGCATATTGTTCCAGTCATATTTGGCTCAAACCTTTATTTATTTAAGTAATGTTTGATGGTCGCTCTGTTTCCGTCAAGGTTTTAATAGTTCTGGAATTTTCATTCTGGTTTAGTTTTATTTAGTTTTGACGGTTTTTTCTCTAATTCTGTTTGTTTTAATTAGTTTTTACAGCAGGTTTGATAGTTTATATTAGTTTTCATTTTTTTCTAAATGCTTAGTTTTAGTTTAGTTTTAGTTTAGTTGTAGTTCAGTGGTCTCATTTCTCTTCTTCTCTGTGGTCGTATTCAAATAAATCCCAGACAGGACTCTGCTGCTTTCTCCCAACTTTCGTCTCCATGTTTCCAGGTAGAGTGGGGACCAGAAGACGACTGGAAACCACAAGTGATGGACCGTTAAATATCAAATGGTGCCAGCAGCTAAAATTGCTAGAGCGAAATAAATTGATTTCGTATCAATCCAACATTGACAAAGACGAAAACAAAAGGAAATGTGATCCATCATTTCTATATATTATAGTTTTGTAAGCACACAATACAGTTTCAGTTACTTATTGTTTTTTCTTTTAATTATAATTTTTATTTATTTCAGTTAATGAAAATGTTTCGTCAATTCTAGTTTTCGTCATTTCGTTAGTTTTCGTTAACGATAATAACCTTGGTCTGGGGTTGCCAGAAATGTGTGATGTTAAAATGGGGTCACGAGTCAAAAAAGGTTGGGAACCACTGTCGTAGGTTATTATAGACGAAAACGAAGGGAATTTGATCCATCATTTTTATCTGTTTTAGTTAGTTTTGTAAGCACACAATACAGTTTCACTTAGTTATCGTTTTTTTTTTTCTTTTAACCCTTTCATGCATGAATTATGAGAACCTTAGTTGAGTTTTTTTTTGTTTTGTTTTGTTTTGTTTTTTTTTGAGTGTTTTTATTCCTTCTTAGGCATGAAAAAACAATGAGATTGAGGTGTTTTGTTTTGTTTTTTTTTTTTTTTTTTATAGATTTACAAAAGTGTCCACTCAGCTACACCATGAATTTTATTCTTGAAGCAAAGAAACGTATTTAAAACCCAATATCATAAAGTGATATGAAAACAGTGAAATGAAACCATGTTTAATGCAGCTAATCTGATGTTTTCTCACATTTTAACATATTCTAATACTAGTTATTACTCACTTCATGGAGATAATATACAAAAAATAACAATTAACAATTGATTTCCACTCAAGAACCAATCAAGAACAGCAAAGTTACAGTAACGGTATGAATTGCAGTTTATGAGATGATGCATAAGTGTCCACTGTGTTGGCTGATATGGAACTAAAACAACAAAACCCATGAATATATAAGAGAACAGCTGGAGAAGAACTGTCCACTGGAGTGACCACTATGCATGAAAGGGTTAATTTTAGTTTTTATTTATTTCAGTTAACAAAAATATTTTTTCAATTCTAGTTTTCGTCATTTCGTTAGTTTTTGTTAACGATAATAACCTTGGTTTCCGTATAACTGGATAATAAGGTCATGTGGATGCCCAGAGGTCAGCGTGGGGTGCATGTCTTCTTTTTGTGATGTACAGGCTGCTGGTATCAACAAGTGGTTAGAGTGTTTTAACAGCCTAACGTCCCAGTTCCCAGCACCGGTTCTGACCCTGACACAGGGGAGCCTTTGACCACTTAAACAAACTGTTACTGCCCACTTCGACTTAAACCCTGTCTGACTCCTCTCTTTTTTTCCCCCCTCTGGTAACACGATGTTCTTCTCTATTTTCTCTCGCTTCTATCTGTTTTAACTATTTTTCTCCTCTTCTCATCATCCTCCACCTTCATTGCCTCCTTCTAAAATAAACTAAACAACCCCCCTTGTGAAACTCAATCCTGCACAGCACAACACCAAGAGGAGTACACCTCATAAAAGGCCTGGGGGGGTTTATGCACTTCAAACAGAGGCGGGGATTAAAAGGCCATGTCTGTTTACTTACAACCCTCTCTGCAGCTCTTTACATTCCCACCACTTCCTAATTCAATTACAGAGGCGAGCTGTAGACAAGGCTGAATCTTCAAAAAACACTCTGACGTGGAATTTCCCTCAGCCTCACTGACTCACGTTACAGGGTCACTGGTGGTTCTGTGGGAGTCATGAAGGTTAGTGATGGGAAGGTGTGCTTAACAGATCAATTTTAGACATTTTAAGCACATAAAATTAGTAAATAACCAGGACAGAAGTGATAAACATCATCTGACTGATTTGTGAATGTGCTCCTCTGAACAGCTGGAGTCGACTCACTCATAGACGATGGTTTGTTCTACTTGGATGTTCTCGTTTATATGGAAAGACAGGGAAAGAAGTGGGCAGTTTATGAGTTTATGTTCGCTACAATACATGTAGAGGCAAAGAAAAGAGAGAAGATAGTTTTAAAGGAGTGATATTTTGCTTTTTTTTAACCCTTTCATGCACAGTGGTCACTCCAGTGGACAGTTCTTCTCCAGCTGTTCTCTTATATATTCATGGATTTTGTTGTTTTAATTGCAGATCAACCAACACAGTGGACACTCCTGCATCATCCCATACACTGCAATTTATACCATTACTGTAATTTTTCTGGTCTTGACAAGCCTGATCTACACTAACATATTTCAGTGTAAATCAACTGCTAATTGTTATTAGACTGTAATTATAAGTTTTGTTTTTTTTAACAAAAAGCAGTTGTTTTTTGTTGCATATTATTATAAATGAGTAATAACTAGTATCAGAGTATGTTAAAATGTGAGAAAACATCAATTAGTGTCATTAAAAATGTTTGTATTTCATAGTTTTCACACAGTTTATCAGTAAATGCAATGTTTCTTTGCTTCAAAAATAAACGCATGGTGTCCAGCTGAGTGCACATTTTTGTAACTCCATGAAAAATAGGTTAAAAAAATAATAATAATTTCAAGCACATTATTTTTTTCATGCCTAAAGAGGAATAAAAACATTAAGGTCCTCATAATTCATGCATGAATGGGTTAAATGGAATTCTGCATTTTAACACATTTCCCTGTGGTCTCCATAAACTGTAAATGCTCTGCTTGGCTCTGAATTCTTCATTCATTCAACTCCACAGGTCCATCTTCAACCCTATTTCTGAGTAATGACACCAGAAAGGTGGTTTGGAGCGCTGGCCCTTTAACCCTATAACACCAAACGTATCATATTTGATACATGAGTTTTGAAGCCCTCTACATGATCAGTGTGATATTTTTTTTTCTTGAAAAACCTGATGTATACAATTAGATACATGCAAGATACATGCAAAGATAGCTTTGCAGCACCTGGAGGGTTCAAATTCAAACTTTATGAACTTTTAGGGTCCGAATACAGAAAATAAATGAACCAAAGACTAATAACAGTGGGTTTAGCAAAATACAACCCCTTTAAAACACTTGGACTCAGACTTTGGAGCGTCACTGGTAGGATATAGTCCATAACAGTCATGGATTTCTGCAAATACAAACATAAAAAATTGACATCATGCACACTTTATCATTCTGGGACAAATATGTAAATAAATAAGTAAATATCCTACCATATTAAATAAAAATAGTACACATAAACATCGTGGAACATTTTGATACTACAACTCTTACTACTAATTTGCAAAAGCAGAACACTAGTCTTCTCTGTCAAATATTCAGTATAAAAATATTTCATTTTCCTTATCTCAGTTCTTGTGATGTTCTATCCACCCCTCAGAGTCAGAGGTGGCAAACATCTGGTCCATGGGCTAAAACTGGGCCATGACAGGGTCCAATCCGGTTCATAAGAAGAATGTGCAAAGCGCTCAAATTACACTTTACATATAAATAGTCAAGGGCATTATTTATAGGTTATTAAGCCATTATTTTACTGGTCTGGCCCACCTAAGATGAAATCAGGCAGAATTTGGACCCTAAAAACTAAAATGACTTTGACACCCTGTGCATTAAACCATAAACGTTTCCCCTGTTTGACATAACCCATGTGAGAGCAACAGCCACAGAGGTGAATGCATGATCTATTATTAATTTTCATAATGTGGCATCTGTTTTTGATTATAATTTGAATATATCACTGAATTCAGAACATTTGTTGACATCCCTACTGCCACATACAACCAGATTTGATTTACAGTGAGCCAGACCAGTAAAATAATGGAATAACAACCTATAAATAATGACAGCTATAGGTATTTATCTTTATTTTAGTGCAAAACAAGTAATATTACATAATTAATAAAAAGTGAATAACCTGAACATCTAACATCTAACCTGAATCTATCTATCTATCTTGCAAAAATCTGAATCTTACCAAGTGTATTTTTCTTATTTCTGGTCAAAATATCTTATCACACTTAAAATAAAACATATTCACCTAAAGAGTAAGTTTCAGTGAGATATAAGAACTTTTTTTTTTTTTTTTTTTTCCCCCCAATTCAAGATTTTTTAATTCTTTTTTTGCTTAATTAAAGCAAAAAAAATCTGCCAATGGAACAAGTGAAAATTATCTTGGTGAGATTTCTTGAAATAAAATTTTCCAGATCTATTGTCAAAAAATCAGTTCTTATATTTCACTGAAAAGTTCCTCTTTAGGTGATTGTCTTATTTTAAGTGTGAAGAGATATTTGGACTAGAAATTAAGAGAAATACACTTGGTAAGATTTTGATTTTTGCAGTCTATCTATCTATCTATCTGTACATACATTGCACTTTACAGATCACAGTGGCTCTACACTGGTACAGAACATTTGTGTCTCTTCTCAGGTGCATTTTTATCAATGTATCGATATTCACTCATTCACCTTTAAGTAAAAAACAGATAATTATGGTAGTTTCACTAGAACGAAGAGGTTGAAAACTGAGTTTGTTACTTAGCAACAAAGGAGGAAACAAAATATTATTGAAATAAATATGTCTCTGCAAATTAACACGTCATTACATCATTAAAAGATCATATGCAACTTTATTAAACATGCTCAGTCAGATTTGTTCTCGAACTCGAACTCGACCGACAACAGAGTCTGTGTTCAAGCAGCCCTTTGTTGTGCAGCAACAGGCGCACACTCAGTGGCAGGGGTTTATGGGTAACATTCAGAACCGCAACATCCCACAACAGCTGAGAAAACACTGCTCATATGTAGCTTGGTAGGATGCTCGTATGGATGATATTAGCATAGCTGCTGTTTACTCTGCACTGCTATGGAGCCAACCGCACATACACACACGTACACACACGTACACACACGTACACACACGTACACACATTACACACATTACACAGCAACTCTGCTGCATATCCTGTGTTTAACAATATTAGAGCCAAACCCAAAAGATTTGGCCCTGCATGCAACTGAGACCACAGGCTGTTAACCTCTGGACACACACACTCACACACACACAGCTGTACGGTTCAGGCCCATCAACTGCTCAGTAATGGGGAACATGTTGTAACTGTGAGACACTACTGTAGAGAAGAACTCATGTCATCGGTAAAACCTGCCATGACTGATTCCACTGACTTTACGCGGTTCACTGGGGACTGTTTGTTTGCCGAGGACGATTTAGTTTTTGGTCCAAAGAAAAAAGAAATACATCACTTTGAAAAGTTTGTTTGAAAGCAAAAGTGCAATGGATCATCGCACAACTTAACATTCACACTTCTATCCAACTATGAAAAAAAAAAAAAAAAAAAAGCTAAGCTTCATTTGTAATGATCTGAAATTGAATTCAATGCAGAGCTCATCTGACCCGTTGGATACGTACCTCCACTTCCCTTACAGTAAAACGAGCTTTTTTTGCCAATGCGAAATGTACTTTTCAACAGATTATTATGACTCAACACCAGCTCAGAGCCGTGTGGGACACCATTTAAAGCAGGGGGGTGAAACTCGTTTTAGTTCAGGGGCCACATTCGGCCCAGTATGATCTGAAGTGGGTGGAACCAGTAAAATAACAACAGTGAAAAAAGTCCAATTATATTATGAAAATGTTTACATCTACAAGGTTTCCTTAAAACGGTGTTTTTCAACCTTGGGGTTGGGACCCCACGTGGGGTCGCCTTGAATTCAAATGGGGTCACCTGAAATTTCTACTAATTGATGAAAAAAAAGCTAATAATAAGAAATATATGCTGAGTTAACAGAGCCAATCCCAACCCATAACAGACATGATAAACTGAGTCTGAAACTGCAGCACTGTGGTTCTGTTCATCTGTCAAATGTTCACTGTGGTCAGTTTCAGATGCTGCAGCTCTTTCATAATTCATAGTTTCAGTTCTTGTTTGTTCAGTATTAATTGTCCTCCTTGTAAATCCCAGCTGGACTGACTGGACAGATCCTGACCAAGGAAAATCACATTCTCCCTTTGTGCAGTAATCTACACCTGGATTTACTGCCTCCGTCCACAATAATATACATTATATAGACTAAATGTCCTCTAAAATTAATGTTTATTTGCAACATAGTATAGCAAACTATTACATGATCACAAACAAATTAATTGTAGCAAAAAAAAAAAAAAAGTCTCCATTTTGAATGTCTGGGGTCGCCATAAATTTGTGATGTTAAAATGGGGTCATGAGCCAAAAAAGGTTGGAAACCACTGCCTTAGAATGAGAATAACATGACAAACCTGAAATAACTACAATTTTCATATGCTTCTCATTTACACATGTTTCATTTACACAATTTCTAACTTAACAACTGTCTGCTTTGCCTACATCCACAATAACAACTTGTACTCATAGCTATTTTTTTAGTAAAGCACTACTTGTTTTTGTTCCACATTTCACCCGCTCATATAACAGACAACAGTGACTGTCATTTCCTGTATCAAGGTCACATGGTTTCTCCACAAACACTGGAAAAAATCAAAATCTTACCAAGTGTATTTTTCTCATTTCTAGTCGAAATATCTCATTACATTTAAAATAAAACATAATCACTAAAAAGTGACTTTTTAGTGAAATATAAGAACTGATTTTTCAACAATAGATCTTGAAAATCTTAGTTCAATTAATCTTACCAAGATAATTTTTACTTCTTCCATTGGCAGATTTTTTTGCTTAATTCAAGATTTTTATTTATTTTTTTTAATCTGCTTAATTCAAACAAAAAAATCTGTCAATGGAACAAGTGAAAATAATCTTGGTAAGATTTCTTGAAATGAGATTTTCCAGATCTATTGTCAGTTCTTATATCTCACTGAAAAGTTCCTCTTTAGGTGATTCTGTCTTATTTTAAGTGTGATGAGATATTTGGACTAGAAATGAGAAAAATACATTTGGTAAGATTTAGATTTTTTCCAGTGTTCTGTCCTGTTCATTCCAATGAGAGAAATGAATGTGGTTTAGATGCGGTATTTTGTCACTGAAATAATTAAAAGCCTTATGTTTCAAAAGCCACATATCTTTTGAAAGCGTTGATATTAAGATGACAATTTTTAGAAACCTGGATCAGAAAAGAATAAACATCATTTAAGGCAATTTCTGTGTCAGCAACAAGCTCTTGCAACACAAATCTCATCTGAATGAGATAAAAACAAGCATATAAAATAACATTGAAATGTATTATTTTTTTATTTAGACCTTTTACATCTTCTTGCATCAATCTACACAAAGTTCTTAATCATTATGACCATACACACTTCGGAAACAGTGCACCATTTTTGTAAACATTTGACCACAGTAGTTACCGTTGGCTTCAAAAATGGAGTAAAAAAATGTCAAAAAACAACTGACTCCCAGCACAAAACAGACTCCAACACAAACTTCACATCATCATATGGACATGAAATAATGTCACATATTGAACCTTTAAGTTTCAATACAGAGTTCAGTAGGATTTAAGTTAAATTAAATATTTTCTGTTGCTTTTAAAGATCATTTTGTAGGCAGTTTAAGGCATATTTCATTTAAAAAGGGCCACAGATGACTAGAAAATAAAGGAAAATATGAACATGAATTTTTATGATGCTTCTTATGTGAACTGGGAGATTGTGGTCTCTATGTTCTTCTGTTTTTCAACTTCAAAGCTCCACATTTGAGAATTTTCATACACAAATTGCCGCAGGCTTCAAGTTTATTATTTTCAACAGGCTTCACTTCTAAATGCACTGATCTTCAGCCAGATTTGGTTGAAACACATGACATGAATATGACATTAACAGAAACTATTTTAACTTATTACTTGCAGAAGTGGCTGTTTTTGCTCTGATAAATTCTAACCGGGTTGTGTGGCTTTCATTTTGTTTCCATGTTAGTTGGGTTTTGCAGTTTTGTTACACAGTGCATAATACAAATGTTCTCAAAGTTGCATGTAAAAGTGACACTAAGGTCAATGAAGTTTAACATTAGCTTCACAATCTTATTAATTTTTAGGACATGTTAAAGTCCTAGCATTCAGATGATTGGATTTTAGATCGCACGTATTAAACCTCAAAGATCTAAGCATCTGCTGATCTAAAACACAGGTGTCAAACATGCGGCCCGGGGGCCAAATCCGGCCTGCCAAAGGGTCCAGTCCGACCCCTGGGATGAATTTGTGAAATGCAAAAATTACACTAAGATATTAACAATCCTTTAAGTTCAGGTTCCACATTCAGACCAATTCAATCTCCAGTGGGTCAGACCAGTCAAATACGATCACAAAAACAGAGAAATAATGACAACTCCAAATTTTTCCCTTTGTAAATGTAAATATTTTCATGTATTTACACTAAAACAAAGTATAATTTTACAAAAAATGTGAATAACCTGAACAAATATAAACAACCTGAAATGTCTGAAGAGAAGTCAGCACAATTTTACCAATATTCTGTTTGTTATTAAATATTTTGTGTGTTTGTAGATCCACTGTGATCTGTAAGTTATAATGAACATGTGTAAATGATAAACTGAAGCAGAATATTGTTAAAATGACACTTATTTTTTTCATTTTTTTCATGTAATTCACATTGTTTGAAAGGATAACTTGCAGATGTAAACCTTTTCATAATGTAAATTTGCTTTTTTCACTCTAAAACATAGAGAAAAGTTTGGAGTTGACATTATTTCTATATTATTATGTTGTTATTTTACTGGTTGGGCCCACTGCAGATCAAATTTAGCTGAATGTGGAACTGAACTAAAATGAGTTTGACACCCCTCTAAAATATATGCCTTCTTAATCACTAAACCAATCAATACATGTAAATAATCCAGATAAAATGCAGTTTGTCATCTTTTCATGGTCATCAGATATGACCCATTTGGACGTTCAGAGGCTCTGTAGTGAACACAGAAACACCGTCATCTTCTACAACATTGATAAAACCCATGGAGTTGGATCAATGACAGTGGATGGGTTTTACGTTCACTTATTGATATCTTTGCTCGAAAACGTCACTTTTTCTTCAGCTTTCTCTGTTTTTGATATAATAACCCTCAACTTTACACTGAGCTTTAATGAATATCTACATGATCAGTGAATTAAATACAAGGAAATAGATTATTTTAACTGAAAAAATGCAAAAATCAGGCAGATAATATTACAATAAACCAGAGGTGTCCAACATGCAGCCCAGGGCCCAAATCCGGCCCACCAAAGGGTCCAGTCTGGCCCCTGGGATGAATTTAGGAAATGCAAAAATTACACTGAAGATATTAATCATTTTAGTTCAGGTTCCACGTTCAGATCAATTTAATCTTCAGGGGGTCGGATCAGTCAAATACTATCATAATAACCAATAAATACTCACAACTCCAAATGTTTTTCTTTGTAAAAGTAAACATTTTCATGTCATTTTACTGTATTTATGCTAAAAAAAAACTATAATTTCACAAAAATGCCAATAACATGAACAAATATGAACATTTTTAAATGTCTGAAGTGCAACTTTATCAATATTCTATCTGTTATTAAATGTTTTTTTAGATCAGCTGTGATCTGTAAGTTGTAATGTACATGTGTAAATGATAAACTGAGACATAAAATTGTTAAAATTGCACTTAGTTTTCATAAGAAATGTCAGTTTGTTCATGTTATTCACATTGTTTTAAAGGATAGTTGGTAGATGTAAACATTTTCATCACATAATTTTACTTTTTTCACTCTAAAACATAGAGGAAAGTTTGGAGTTGACATTATTTATATATTATTATGTTATTATTTCACTTCAGATCAAATTTAGCTTAATGTGGCCCCTGAACTAAAATGAGCTTGACATCCCTGCAATAAATGGTAATAAATCACTTAAGAAAGGTGAAATCTTGAGGAAAAATTCATTTGGGAACTACCACAAAAGTAACACTGGGTCTGAATGGGTTAAGGCACAGGTGTCAAACATGCAGCCCGGGGGCCAAATCCGGCCCGCCAAAGGTACCAGTCCGGCCCGCTGGATGAATTTGCAAAAATTACACTTCAGATATAAACAATTAAGGATGTGGAACTCATTTGAGTTCAGGTTCCACATACAAGACAATGTGATCTCAACTAAAATAATAGCACAATAACCTATAATGACTCCAAATTTTCTTAGTTTAATGTGAAAAACATAATATAACATTACACCTATAAATAATGACAACTCCATATTTTTCTCTTTGTTTTAATGTAAAAACTTACATTAAATTATGAAAATATTAACATTTACAAACCATCCTTTAACAATAAAATATGAAAAACTTGAAATTTTGTAAGTAAAATTTTAACATTATTCTTCCTGTTATTAAATATTTTGTGCCGTTGTAGATCCAATCCATAATATATATGCGTGTATAAATGGTAAGTTGAGGTGTACTATAGTTAAAATGGCACTTATTTTTCTCAAGAAATCTCAGTTTTTTCAGGTTATTCACATCATTTTTGTTTGGATAGTTTGTAAATGTACATGTTTTCATAATTTAATTTTGATTGCACTAAAAACAAAGAGAAAAATTTGGAGTCATCATTATTTACAAGTTATTATGCTATTATTTCACTGGTTCGGCCCACTGGAGATCAATCTGGGCTCACTGTGGCCCCTGAACTAAAATGAGTTTGACACCCCTGGGTTAAGGGTTCTAAATGTTATATAAATTATGTCAAAAGGCAGTTCAATGAGCGGATACACCCACATGACAGTAACATATGCACAGCATTTAGGACACCACAGATGACTGGAACACCAGGACGCTGTGTGCAACATGAATCAATCCCAGTGACAAATTTATTGGTCAGTGATTCATGCGCAGTTTTTCTTGTAAGCCACACAAACAGCGAGGCGGGGTTCAGAGGGAAACCTTTGTCAGTAGGGTATACAGCAATGTTCTCCTCAACCAATCCCATCCAAACCGCATATCTGTGGATCATCTGTGAAACCAATCATATCATCTATTTCGTGTTATTGTTGGCCTCGGCCGCAGCCATCCCAGCCAGTTCTACACTTATTTGGCTCTCTGCGCTGTCAGCAGGCGGTTAAATACAGAGAACTGATAACTTTCTAATGAACTGTAACCGGTTTGGTGAAATATAAAATATCTGGTAGAATGACGTCTGCACTGACCGAACTCAGCCAGAAAGAGCAACATGAGTGCGTAGTGGACATCACCAGAATAATGATGCTAATTGTATGTTTCTCACAAGCACTTCAAACCAAAGATATGTGTATCATGGTAGTTTATGAGTCTGTGTGTGTGTGTGTGTGTGTGTGTGTGTGTGTGTGTGTGTGTGTGTGTGTGTGTGTGTGTGTGTGTGTGTAGGTGTGTGTGTGTGTGTGTATGTGTGTGTGAGACGGAGAGCCTGCGAAAACATGGATTGGTTTTCAGCAGCTCAGCGTTAATTTGACTGATTCTGCTCTGACAATGTGGTACCTGTGGTCAGTGTGTGTGTGTGTGTGTGTGTGTGTGTGTGTGTGTGTGTGTGTGTGTGTGTGTGTAGGTGTGTGTGTGTGTGTAGGTGTGTGTGTGTGTGTGTGTGTGTGTGTGTGTGTGTGTGTGTGTGTGTGTGTGTCGACGGTGGGTATCCGAAGTCCCAAATGCAAAAAACAACTCTCATTGGAAATCTACTTACATGCACTTAAATCATTATTTTGGTTTGTGAGTGATGCTAAAATAACACACATGGTCACGTACACACACACACACACACACACACACACACCCTAGCCCTGTTAATACACTGTCGTTGTCAGGATCTGGCTTTGCAGTTTCACTCCAATAATGCTGGATATGTGTGTGTGTGTGTGTGTGTGTGTGTGTGTGTGTGTGTGTGTGTGTGTGTGTGTGTGTGTGTGTGTGTGTGTGTGTACATGTTCCACTGCTGGTTGACTGTAATTTCACGTCGGTTTTAATCCCGGGGTGTCAATCTTCATTCCTGGATAATTTTGACTGGAAACACATAAAGTCAGCACATAACTCTGTCAGTAATCACACTCTATGTGAGTGTGTGTGAGTGTGTTTGGGTTGTAAACAGTACCGCTGCTCAAAGTAGTAAAGTAGCAGTTTGTGTTTGCAGTGAGTACAGAAACAGAGGGGGAAATAATACAATCTGCTTTAAAGGTTCAGTACCTAAGGATGTACGTATGTGCTACCTCCATGTCTTCTATCATTATCTTCCCTGTATATATCCTTATTTTGTCCTGTATATAAACTTTTTTTGTCCTGTATATATACTTATTTGTCCTGTATATATACATATTTGTCCTGTATATATACATATTTGTCCTGTATATATACATATATATAGATTTTTTTTTGTCCTTTTGGGGACAAGAGTTTCACAACTTTACATCCTATGAAAAAAAAGCTGTCCACTGCAATGTAGGATGGATGGATGGACGGATAATGAATGAATAGATGAACGGATGGATGACTGACAGACAGATGGATGGATGGATAGATGGATGAACAGATGGACGGACGACTGACAGATGGGTAGATGGATGATTGACAGATGGACGGACAGATGGATGGATGGATGGACAATTGGCAGATGGACAGACAGATGGATGGATGGTGATAGATGAACAGATGGATTATTGATGAATGGATAGACAAATGGATGGATGGATGGATGGATGGATGGATGGATGGATGGATGGATGGATGGATGGACAGATGGATGGATGAAAAGCTCAGATGTGTGATGTGGATTTGCAGAACAGTGGACTTCTTTGACCTTGTTTTAATCGAATGGACTCATCAGAGTTCTCAAACACATGGATCTTACAGGAGTTTATTCTCTTCGTTCTAAAACAGATCTTACAGGAGTTTATTCTCTTCGTTCTAAAACAGATCTTACAGGAGTTTATTCTCTTCGTTCTAAAACAGATCTTACAGGAGTTTATTCTCTTCGTTCTACGTACTGGTCTGAAGAAAACAAAACGTCTCTTTGGATCATGAGCTGAAAAACATCACAATCCTTTTCTTCAACCTGTTTATTGGCTGATTTCATTTCTGCGGTGTGTATATTCAGATATGCAGCTATACAATGTAGCATTGTATCCATTATTACATTAACTTCTAAGTAAAACACCCTTTAAAGTTATGTGCAAGTAAAACATTTGTTGCAAGTTAATTCTTTTTTTTTTTCTTCTTCTTTTCTTTTTTCTTTTGCAAGTTAATTCTGATTCGCTCTCATTTCCTGTTTTCTGGAGAATAAATACAAATTACACCATGAATGTGGATCTGTTCAGATTCGCTGTATTTGCCGATCCACCTGTTGTATCTGTATTTACTCTGTTACAGTTTTTATGACTTTATGGATGGATTTGGTTTCGTTGGCTGCTCAACTCACTTTCTGTCCTGGACTCATGATGAATGGAACGTCTCCTGCCGGTACGAAGTGACAGGAAGAAGTGATTTATCGATCACATTGAATAAATGCTATTGGCTGTGTGTGTGTGTGTTGTGTTCGTGTGTGTGTGTGTGTGTGTGTGTGTGTGTGTGTGTGTTGTTGTGTTCGCGTGTGTGTAAGTGCATCCTCAACATGACTTTTTTATTTCCTGACTGTCGATGAAAAATGGCCTGACGTCACCTCGAAGCTCTGAGGGGTGTCTGTTACTCTGCTTCTTACTTATCTTCCTCCAGATTTAAATAAAGTCTGATGTTTATGCCTTTTGAGAAACGGTCCTTTCCTCTTCACATGATTCGTTCATGGTTTACCTCCAAACTGGCGTGTGGTTTCAAGCATTTTTCAAGATCTTGTTTCGCTGGTCGCTTTCCAAAGGTCGTCCTAATAATTGCTGAATATGTTTGGGTTCGTCATGGCAGAGTGGAATATGCATCACATGTTTTTTTCTGTGTATTTTTGAAAATCACAGAAAGGTTCAGGGGTTGAAAGAGTCCGTGTATCATTTGTTCTTTTCATATTCAATTGAGAATCCACAATTGGAAAATGAAAAAAATGACTCATTTCATTATTCATGTACAAATCAAAAAACAAGTTGTTACCTTCGCCAAGTGTACCGGCGGAGGTCATGTTTTCATCGGGATTTGTTTGTTTTTTTGTTTGTCTGTTAGCAAGATAACTCAAAAAGTTATGGATGGATTTTGATGAAATTTTCCGGCACAAGGAACAAAAAATGATTAAATTTCAGTGGTGATGGGAGGGGTGGACTGATCTGCCTTGGTGGAGGTCTGCGCTCTCTGAGTGATTTTCTAGTTTTTTATTCTTCCAGTTGTATGCACAAATTAAAAATTGGAAATAAGCAAATGGACCGGCGTATCTTTCGGTAACTGGATTTTCTTTTCAGAAACAAAAGAAAAACTAGTGGCTAATTTGATTTTTGTTTTAAAATAGAGGAATTAAAATTGAATTTCAAGGCGTTTTTTCTTTTTCTTTTTCAGATAAACCAAATTTAAAAAACGGATTGATTTTCATTTTCTCTTTCTAACAACAAAAACGAAAGTTGCTACCTGACAGAAATGTAAAAATGGACCAAAAACAGCTGTTCATTTTTTTATTTTCTGAGGCCGGATGTTGTCATTTTCAAGGAAAGAGCGCTAATGCCTTGGTCACAAAGATTCTTATGAGCTATGGGTTTGTACGAATCTTCCAGCCAGTACGAAATCTGTAATTTATAGACATTCGTGGAGGGAGCATGTCTACGATGTCCAGATTTCGTACGAACCCATTGTTAGGGTTAGGGTCAGTTACATTTAAGAGAAAAGATCAGCTTTAGGACAGTTTCTCCTCCAGGACTAATGCCACGTTTCCACTGCGTGGTACCGGCTTGACTCGGCTCGGCCTATTTGCGTTTCCATTACGAAAAAGGACCTGGAATCTGGTACCTGGTACTAGTTTTTTGGTCTCACCTCCGCCGAGGTTCCAAGCGATACTAAACTGTGATGTAAAACACTGCAGACCACTGATTGGTCGGACAGTTTTCTCTGTGACCCGCCGTTTTACAAAAAAACAGATGCGGAAGTGGACAGTAAATCTGTCGGTACATTAATCCACATGAGAACAGCCCAAAACTACACCATGGTCGGTCCAGGAGATTCAGTCTTTGGTGGCCAACGTAAAAATTCAGACAAGACAACACGCAAAGAGCGAGTTTTCAGCAACTCTCTGAGCAGACGACATGGAAACAACGCGGCGCATCGCTATGACGACCAGGTACTGTAAAGTCTGTAGTATCCTGTGATGGAAACGGTCTCCAGGAGTACCGAGTCGAGCTGAGCTGAGTCGAGCTGGTTCCATGTAGTGGAAACGCAGCATAATGGAGCATAGGAAAGGTGTGACTAGGGATGGGAATCGAGAACCGGTTCTTGTTGAGAACCGGTTCCCAGTAGCTCAATTCCTTGGAATCATTTGCCTGCCTCCTTAACGATTCTGCTTATCAATTCCACCTTCGTTGTGCATGCGCGATGACATCACACGTACGGTGCATTGTTTTGGTCAGAACGTAGCCAACATGGTGTTGAGGCAGAAACGGTCCAAACAGACCACACCAGGTCTAAACAGACCACACCAGGTCCAAACAGACCACACCAGGTCCTAACAGACCACACCAGGTCTAAACAGACCACACCAGGTCTACACAGACCACACCAGGTCTAAACAGACCACACCAGGTCTAAACAGACCACACCAGGTCCAAACAGACCACACCAGGTCCAAACAGACCACACCAGGTCCTAACAGACCACACCAGGTCCTAACAGACCACACCAGGTCTAAACAGACCACACCAGGTCCAAACAGACCACACCAGGTCCAAACAGACCACACCAGGTCCTAACAGACCACACCAGGTCCTAACAGACCACACCAGGTCCTAACAGACCACACCAGGTCTAAACAGACCACACCAGGTCTAAACAGACCACACCAGGTCCAAACAGACCACACCAGGTCCTAACAGACCACACCAGGTCCTAACAGACCACACCAGGTCTAAACAGACCACACCAGGTCCAAACAGACCACACCAGGTCTAAACAGACCACACCAGGTCTAAACAGACCACACCAGGTCCAAACAGACCACACCAGGTCCAAACAGACCACACCAGGTCTAAACAGACCACACCAGGTCCAAACAGACCACACCAGGTCTAAACAGACCACACCAGGTCCAAACAGACCACACCAGGTCCAAACAGACCACACCAGGTCTAAACGGACCACACTAGGTCTAAACAGACCACACCAGGTCCACTGGAACACTGTCAAAGCTTCCATTTCTTCTAAAGGTGGAATCCCTCCATTCTGCTCAAACATTTGTCCACATGTGACTCATTTACAGGAATGTCACGTATTTGATTCTCTACTTAGCGGCGCTTGTGAATGTAGCAGCAGAGTGAACACCAGGCCCAGTTCCGGTTCCAGTGTGGACAACAAACGTCGTACCCAAATACAAGTTTCCGAAGGTAAGAAGGGAAAGGAAATGAGGTGCACAGCAATGGGAGCTGAGCTGAGCCGAGCCGAGTCAAACCAGTTCCACGTAGTAGAAATGCAGCAGTAGAGGAATTAGTAAAGAGTCTGGAGTTTCACTTTCACTGCATCCTGCCCCCCCTCCCCTTCCGAACCGGGCCCGGCGTCATCTGTTCTTATTATTTGTTCATACTGTATATGTTCTATTTTCTGTGCAGATGGAAATATAAAAGACAGTTAATGCAAACACCTGTTTGTACTCTTTTATTCCCTCACCCAATGAGAATCGACAAGGAAGCGGATTGATAAGCAAAATCAATAATGGAATCGGAATCATTAAATTCTTAACGATTCCCATCCCTAGGTGTGACATAACAAAAACTGTGATACTTTCCTCGTAATTAAAATGTCAAGAGGTAAAACTATTTGTGTTTAAAGTCAGTCATGAAGCAGATGAAGCGCTCGTAGCTGAAGGACTCAGTGGCTTCTCAGTGGAATGTATTACTGAACATGAGGCGGCGCGATGGAATCTCATTCCCACCGTTTAGCGTAAATACCTTAGCATACCACGGTTGACCAGGGTTGTTTGTTTGGCAGGGGGACGAGTGTTTGTATGTGTATGAAACGTGTTAGTGTTTTCCACGGCAAAGAAAGAGAGAGACTGTTACGATCAGTGTGGTGATCTCTGAATACACACTGTATTAAGCACGGCCAGCGCTGCCTTAGATATCCAAAATTACATATTAGATGTGAAAACTACTGACTATATCCAGGACCTAAGTGTCGTGTAATTCCCTCAGCTCACACACACATGCATACACACACACACACACACACACATACACACCAGAGCAGGCTGAGGGCAAAGCTGAGTGGTTCATTCATGAGGAGGTCCTGGGGGAGATAGGTAGTGCCCCGCTTGGTTATAATGGAGGGTTTATGGTGTGACCTGCAGCCCGTCTCACTCTGCTCTGACAGCCTTTGACTTGTCCTGCATGTTGTGTCTATCTCTGGACTTCAGCTCTATTAGACAAAAACACAACATATAGTATTCTGCCGTGCACAGTCCAGAAAACTAAAAACTACATCAAACTCTGTATTCGTCCCCTTTTTGCATGATCTAAATCAGTGGTTCCCAACTTCTTTTTAGCTCGTGACCACATTTTAACATCGCAAATTTATGGCGACCCCAGAAATCCAAAACTGAGACTTTTTTGCTAAAATTAATTTGTTTTTGATCATGTAATAGTTTGCTATACTATGTTGCAAATAAATGTTAATTTTCGATTACATTTAATAATAATAATAATAATAATAATAATAATAATAATAATACATCACACTTATATAGTGCTTTTTTGGACACTCAAAGACGCTTCACACACAAAAAGAACAGAGAGAAAAAAAAAAAAGAGGCTCAAGAAAACGCAAGTTCGAACAGGTGAGTTTTGAGTAGTGATTTGAAGTTTTGTATTGAGTCTGATTTAGTCTATATAATGTCTATTATTGTGGACAGAGGCAGTAAATCCAGGCGTAGATTACTGCACAAAGGGAGAATGTGCTTTTCCTTGGTCAGGATCTGTCCAGTCAGTCCAGCTGTGATTTACAAGGAGGACAATTAATACTGAACAAACAAGAACTGAAACTATGAATTATGAAAGAGCTGCAGCATCTGAAACTGACCACAATGAACATCTGACACACAAACAGAACCACAGTGCTGCAGTTTCACAACCACAGTTTGTCATGTCTTGAATGAATGAATGAACAAGAAAAGCACTCGGAGAGCACAGACCTCCGCCAAGGCAGATCAGTGGGCCCCCATGCACCCCCACACCAAAATTTAATCATTTCTTCCTTGTGCCAGTATCAATATTTCCTGAAAATTTCATGAAAATCCATTCATAACTTTTTGAGTTATCTTGCTAACAGACAAACAAACAAACAAACAAACAAACACACACACACACACAAAGCAAAGCGATCACAGTACCTCCTGGTGGAGGTAATTAATTAATTTATTTTTGGTTTTACATCAATCACTGTACTTAGTACATTAATTGTAATAAACATTAAAGCCAAAAAAGGAATAGAAGCTAAAGCTTTTTTTTTTCCTATCCTTTTCACCTAATACACTGCAAATATCAGCTTAAATGTGAACAGCATTGAACATTCACACCATAATAATAATAAAAATCAACAACCACAAAAAACATACCTATCATCTCAATTCAATATTTCTGAATAATTTTAAGCTTAAGGCACTTTTTTTTAAAACTTCGCCAAAGGAGTGAATAAGTTAAATGCATCATAAAGTCCATCCCATAATTTCACCCCCACAATCCCAGTCCATCCAGACGTCACATCTGTCCTCACTTTAATCCACTCACACAAATGAAAATCTCTGAAATTTGAATTACTCTCTCTTAATTCCAAGAACCACAACTGGTATTTGAGACAATACTATTTTTATCCTTCATGCTCCATATTATACCTGTTTTTAAATATATTTATTTTTGTACTTTCCTTTACCTCCTGTTCCAGATTGTTCCACACAGTCACTCCACAGCTTGTTATGCACAGACTTTTCATTGTTGTGCTTATTTTATGTTTTTTAAACATAAAGTATTTTGTAAAGTATTTTGGTCTTTTATATATTGTGATTGTCTCTTTAAACTCAGCATATATTTTTTATTAATTTTTTTTTTTTTTTTTTTTCATTTTTATCAGTTACTAGAAGTTTCAGACGACCCCATTTGAATTCCAGGTGACCCCACGGTTGAAAAACACTGATCTAAATGGATATTTTTGACACTGTTTTGCAGAGAATGACTTGCACAAACACTGAACAACAACCAAGAATTATAACTGAGGCATACACTACCATCGTCGCCCCTAGTTGTCAGACAAGTGCACTGAGTACACTGTGTGCAGGTACAATGAGGTCTTGTCTAGCCAGTGAGCAATGTTGATCAAGATTGAAAGCATTGCAGAGATGTGGCCAACTTCTTGTTTGTGTCTTCACTGCCAAATGTTCTGCAATAACTTTTATAAGTGTTTCTGCAAGAACTTCAGGAATGCTAAAACTCTCCAGTCGCAACTTTACTATGAGCGATAAGGCTTTTTTTTTTTTTTTCTGTAGCTGGCTTTCATTGAAGCCCATTAGAGTCAATTAGTCTAAATAACGCATGACCTGTTCATTCAGCAGACGCACTTTACTGTAATGAGTCCAGTCCTTCAAGGTGAAACAGAAATTATGTGCACGTCATCCTCACTTTCTTGCATTTTATTATAATAATCTAGTGTGAAACCTTCAGAAATCACTGAACTACCACGTGAAATGTAAGAAATTTGAAGTATGCCTATAATTTTTTATTGATAAAATGCTGTAATTACTATGCTAACGTGCTTAGAATGCTAATTAAGGCATTCTGCAGTTTAGGAGGTATAAGGTTTAGTCCTTTTAGTCCTTTATCATTTATGTGGATTGCATACAAAGATTTATAATTAGCAATAAATAAAACATTGTTGAGGCTGAGCGGAATGTCCTCGGTGTTGCAGGTATATTGTCAAAGACTTTTAAAGATCGACTTTAAATCTTAATTACTGGAGACTCACAGCACAAACATGGTTTTCATAACTTCTGTTCATAGGAAACTAAGCAACAAATCTACAGATGCTATCTCTACTACATTTGCTACACATGCAATCAGTGCTTTATCTGTATTGGGTTTTTTTTTACCTTTTCCCAATGAGTACGAGGTGGTTTGGAGGACGATGGATGCACAAAATCCAGGACTTCACAACCAGAGGGTAATTTTGCACCCCAGCTCCTGTAGGTGGGCAATAAAAGGACTTCAGGTACGCTAAGAAAACATGAATTCAGTCCAACTTCATGTTCATTTAACCCTTCGGTATCCCATCCAGCAAGGCCCTTACTAAGCACCAAGTGTGCATTTTTCGCACACTTGTGGAAAAAAAAATTCATACAGTTTGTTTTTAATTCTTTTACACTTTTTTCTATTTCAACAACTTGAGCCGTAAATAAAAATACCAAATACACAGTAACTGTCACATTTTTTTAACCCTTTAAATGCCGTGTTTGTAATGCAAAACAAACCTTTTTTTTTTGGATGCAAAATTTTTTTTTTTTTTTTCAATATACTACATAAAAAGTGGATCACATATTATTTGATTTTTTCATCCTGGCATATGTCATTGATTAACTCCAACATTGGTTAATTTGCATTATTATTTTTGGTGCTAGGTCAAATGTTCAAAAACACCAGCATCTGTCACCAAGTGTGCGTAAAATGCACACCTATAAATCAAACTATTAAATATTACAGATTGATTTATTTTTCTGCTCCAATTTGATTTTATTTTGGTAAATCAAGGTCAGCCCTAATCATACAGATCAAATAGTTATTCATTTTACTTTTTTTTTTTTTTAAACAATATCAGTAATAATACGTGATTATTTCAAAGCACTTCACATGTTTAGTTCAAGGTCTTAAAAATAATATACAAAGACAAAACCCAACAAATGCACAAAAGAAGAAACACTTGTGACCTGGGGCGCCGCTAGCAATTGTGGGCTTCATGAAAGCTAAATGATATCGGCCCTTTATAAAATTCAGATTTTTATTGATAGGTCGGAGCGTTGGGGGGGGGTGAAACTTAACATGCTTTCAACGTCCAACTCCTGGCTTCTATACCTCTATTATACAACAGACATTAAACAAGATTTTCTCAACTTCTAACCTCTATCCACTGGACCCCCTCCCCTGCTCTATGGGCCCCCCCTCAAATGCTGGGCCCCATGAATTTGTCATGTTTACCCCCCCTTTACAGCGCCCCAGCCTGTGACAGAACTGGGGTCCATTAGGTGGCTATCTGCCTTTATTTGTTCATCTATTGTTTTTTTTATTTCATTTTATTTTATTTTATGTTATTTAACTTTTTTTTCAATCAGATCAACCAATCAATCAATCAGATTTTATTTATATAGCGCCAAATCATAACAAAAGTTATCTCATGACCCAGCTGATCAAAACCAAACTCTTTCCAGACTGTTTCTGTATTAAACCCAACCCAGTATCTTTCCCTAAACCTAACCTTACTGCGGTCACTGCCTGTTTATTTGTTTATTTGGCCCTTACATAAACCTCGCATGTTGGCGAACCCTTCTTTAAGCCTGCAGTATGTCACATGTGAAGAAATATACACATAATTAAGGCTTTTTTTTCCAAACTGATGAAAAGCTCTTAGTTGTTTAAGTCCATGATATGTGGCGGTAAACTCATTTTTCTGTAGCAGTTGTTGTTTATCTGTGGAAATAGTCGTTTGCTCCAGGGTTCTTCACTTGCCTCTATTACTTTAACACAAACTTCACATCATGACACAAGCAAATTTTACATTTGGAACCTTTAAGTATAGTAAGTGAATCAGCTTTGTGGGAAAGGACACCATAACTTTTTCTAACCTAAATAAATTAAAGTATATGAGCCAATATTGTCAAGTAACAGGAGCTGAAAAGGCAAAAAAAGCCAGAATCTGAAAATACACACCTTTCTTCTGCTGTTCTCTTTTCTCTGTCCAAATAAAAATAAAACCTGATGCAGTCGTGTGCAGATGTGGATAAGTCACCACTTTGTCTATGTCTTGGTAAACAGCTGAAGAATCATGCTGCGTTCCAGGACAGTTTTTGAGTCTGTAAGTCACAACTTCAAACCATGACTCACAACTTTGTAACGTTCCAGGCAAGTCACACCAAACTGCCTGAGCGCAAGGAATTGTGGGAGTTAGATGTAAACAAACCAGCATGGTGGACCATACGTTAGGCTCATTTACAGTCATTTCTATCGCCAAAGGTGTTTGTTCTTTGTTAATTTGAGGGAAACAGAGGAGGAAAAACAGTGCATAAGGCAAGAGAAGCTGTTCTACCTTTAATGTTATTTGTATATTTGGATTCAGATTCAGAATTTTATTTATTTATTTTTATTTATTTAACCTTTATTTACCCAGGCAAGCAATTAAGAACAGATTGTTATTTACAAATGCAGCCTGATCAAAGAGCAATGGCTCCTTGAGGGGAAGGGGGTGAGGAGGCTAAAAGTAAAAAAGTAAAAACAAGGTTAAATAATTACAAAAACAAATAGTTAATAAATAAATACATTACAACAATGACAGTGAGACATGTAAAAGACAAATACTCAACAGGTGCAACAGTCAACTACAATTTGTTCCAGGTTTTGCTTAAAAACAGTGAGAGATGTGAGGACAGTGAGTTTGAGGAGGTTTTGTGGAGTGTTCCAGTCGTTAGCTGCAGCAAATCGGAAGGCGCTGCGACCGAAAACCGTATTAATTTATTCTTGCACTCACTGGACTGAAAAGTAGCTAACGCTAGAGCAGCTGCTGATAATGCAGAACATTTGCAGATAAATAATGTCAGAGCAATAACCTGTTTTAACTAGAAAAGTACTCGGAGAGCGCAGACCTTCACCTAGGCAGATGAGTGCCCCCCCCACCCCCAATCACCATCAAAATTTCATCATTTGTTCCTTGTGCCAGTATCAACATATCCTGAAATTTTCATCCAAATCCATCCATAACTTTTTGAGTTATCTTGCACATGGACAGACAAACCAACGCCGGCAAAAACAGAACCTTCTTGCCGGAGGTAATAAACAATCTGCATAAACACCGCATCCATGGGGGGGGTGCCATTGCTACATGACGTCAGAACTCAGAACTGGGAGAACATGGATCTAGTACGAGTTCACGGGTGGAAGTCACAGGTTTGACTGTCATTCCAGTGCATTTTCACCAGTAGAAGGATGGAAAAACACCAGTTACTGGTTGCATTGAACGCAGCATCATGTGCAAATCCTACAGCTGTCAGTCATTTATTTAACCCCCTACATGTCAGAAAACACCCATGAAAATCCAAAATCTGGGTCATGACATCGATTTTCAACAGCCTCAAAAACAGTGGATGTAAAAGCCTAATGTCTTCTCTTCAGTTACAATATACAGAAAAGTTTTTGTCCGGTGACGCTAACACACTACTGAGTGCTGCATCTTTAGGTGGAGCAGCGGTCACCACTTCCACCTCAGAGCAAGACTGTTCGAGGTTTGATTCTGAGTCGAATTTGTGGCATTTACCCGTTCTCTCTAGGTCCTCCAGTTTCCTCCACCATTAAAAAACAGGTAAGTATTAGTTAATTCTCCTGTTGAGGCCTTAGCGCCTTAAATAGCACCTCACTGCTGATAATGTATGCTAATTGCTAATGCTAATGTTAATGAAAGGTACTGTATGTGTGTATTACAGCAGGTAAAATACATAGACCAAATAACTCTGAGTGAACCTTAACCTTAGCATATTGAACTAATAGTTTCACCCATAAACACCCACTGTGACATTTGTGGCAGTTCCCAAATAAATTTTTCTTTGTATTTTACCATATTTCAAGTGATTTATCATCTTTTATGGTAATAATATCCTCGGTTTTGCATTTTTTGGTGTCAATCAAGTATTTTCCTATATTTAATTCACTGATTATGTAGCTTTTCATACAACCTCAGAGTAAATTCAAAGGTTATTCCATCAAAATAGAGAAAAACTGGAGAAAAAGTGACTTTTTCCACAAAATATATTATCATTGAATGAAATACATGTGTGTCCATCCACTGTCATTGATCAAACTCTATGGGTTTTACTGGTGAATCAATTTTTTAGAAGATGACGGTGTTTTCATGTTCATTATGGAGCCTCTGAACATCCAAATGGGTCACATCTGATGACCATGAAAAGATGTCAAAGTCTATTTTACACCAATTATTTACATGGATTGATAGGATTAGTGGATCAGCAGGTATTAAACAGTTTAGATCAACAGATGGTTCTGGTCAGCGGGAGCTGTTTGGGTCTTTATGGGTTTAAATACAAGTTGCAACTGAGACAGTAGAGTCTGAAGATAAGATAAGATAAGATTAGGAGACGGTGTGTGGCGTGCTACAACAAGTAATGGGGTATGAGATTCCAATGTGCTGTGATGTTCTGTATTTGTGTAACTTGTCTGATGGAAATGTAGGGGGAAACCACATATACTTGGTTAAGATACTTTTAGTGGCTGCAAAAAAACTATTACAAAGAACTGGGGAAAGACAGAAAAAACAACAAAAGACCAATGGATCACAGTTATTGAAGAAATATATACAGTGGAAAAAAATAACTCACAAACTGCAACTACAAGAAGCACAAATGGACAAATAATGGAATAAATGGACTGATTACAGAACCCGGAATGGTGGAAGGACTGAATAATGTGAATGTGTATATGATATAAAACTGAAAATTAATGGAATTGAAATTGAAAGGGTGTATGAAACAAAATTTTTGGGAGTGATTATTGACCATAAACTCTGTTGGAAACCACAAATAGAATATATCAAACGTAAAATGTCCAAGGCTGTTGCGATTCTTTATAAAACTCGAGACTTGTCAAACAAAAAATGTTTGCATATATTGTGTTGTTCACTTGTAATGCCATATATGTCAGACTGTGTGAAAATATGGAGCAATGTGTATAAAACTAATATAGACCCGATAATTAAACTCCAAAAAAAAAAGCTATCAGAGTCATAAACAAAGCTGGTTATCTTCAATCAAGTAATCCACTTTTTGTAGAATCTGGTTTACTAAAATTTTTTGATATTGTATATTTAAAAACAATGGAATTTATGTTTCGTGCTAAAAGTAAAAATCTTCCTGTTTGTATTCAGAAAATGTTGAAGTTAAGAGAAGGAAATTATAATTTAAGAGGGATGTTTGTGTTTGAAAAATGTAAAGTAAGAACAAACATTAAATATCACTGTTTCTGTTACTGGTGTCAAATTATTGACCAAATTGAAGGATGAAGTGAAATTGTGTAGCTCACTGTCGAGTTTCAAAAAGGCTTTAATTTGTCAAATTCTCAAGGGCTATGAAAGTACTTTTAAAACCGAATGTACAGTAGAATAATTTGTGTTTAAATTCTAATCTGCTGCAACTTCAGGTGTGGAGTTGGAGTAAGGATGGGAGTAGGAGAAGCAGAAATAAGCCTCTGGCTTCAGCATCTTCCTTTTTCAGTTACTAATTGTGTTAATTTTATGTTTGTTACCTCTGCCAAGGAGGTTCTGTTTTTGCCAGGGTTTGTTTGTTTGTCTGTCTGTCTGTCTGTCCGTTAGTGTGCAACATAACTCAAAAAGTTATGGACAGATTTTGATGAAATTTTCAGGGTTTGTTGGAAATGGGATGAGGAAGAAATGATTAAATTTTGGTGGTGATCGGGGGGGGCACTGATCAGCCTTGGCGGAGGTCTGCGCTCTCCGAGTGCTTCTAGTTTGTTTTATTTTAATATGTATGTGTTTTGTACTTAACTGAAATAAACATTGATTCATTCATTCATTCATTCAATGCAGTGTCGTGTAGTGTACCCAAGCAAGGTTTGTTTGTTAGTTTTTTGTTGTTTTTGGTGACTATGTGTTTATAAAATTTCAATAAAAACGTAAGTGGAAAAAAAGTATGATAAGATGATCCTTTGTTCGTACCACAATAGTGAAAGTTGCAGTGTTACAACAGCATAAGGATAGTCCTATTAAAAGTACAGATTAAAGTAGAAACTGTAACTATATCAAGTATAAAGATAGAGGGTCTTAATACTCATGTTATTCATGTAATTTTTCATTGTTTTTTTTTTTTTTTTTTTTACTTTGTACTGTCTTTTATGTATTTTTTTTTTTCTGCAAATGGCAAATAAACTGATTCTGATTATGTTCCATCAATATTCTGCCTTACAATGTTAACATGTGCTTCTTGTTCCTCATCTACTTGATCTGTGTCGTCCCTTACCTTCTGGTATTGTTCTTACCATTGTTGGTATGTGCTGTTCTTTACCATTTGTGGTATTGTAGTTTTCTTATCATTGTTGGTCTGTAATTATTATAACGTATGTTGACGGTTAACTGTTACCCGTAGTAACACCACCAGGAATGTACTTTGTTTCTAATTTTCACACACATTTTAGTTATACAGTGTAAATACTGTATGATGTCTTATACTTGTGCTTTGCATTATTATCTTCTGTCAAGATTTATGGCGCCGGGGATGCCGGCAGCCTGTTACGTCTTGTGCTGTTACTGTAACAAAGTAATTTCCCCATTGTGTGGATCAATAAAGTCTAATCTAATCTAATCTAATCTAAATACTGTCAAATGAGTTTATTCTAATTTAGTAATGGCCTATTTTGTTCATTGTTCTGGCTTGAAGTCAAAGGACAGGAGTGACTTTTTAAAATGTTATTGTGTTAAGTTGTTTGATGATGAGAATGGGGGTAGGATTAAACAAGTTTTTCTTTTTCCCACTCCTTTTTGAGTGTAAATGAATGATTTTGGAATTTTGAATTTGCTGATAATTTGCTGAAAATGCTCGAAAAAAACAAATAAATAAATGAATGAATGAATGAATAAATAAGTACAGAAAATCTATGGAAAAGAGCAAAGTATGGAGTATAAGTCTTGCACCTCGCTGAAGGCTGTATACTTTATAATTATTGCACCGCCTGAAGTAGTAGTTATTTCATTCCTGAGTCAGTTGCAGTCGACTTATCAACGTCACCCCGAGTCATTTCATGGAGCAGAGACATGATGACGGATCAGCATGTGTTTGTGTCTACATGGGAGTACGAGTGGTCAGGTGAAAGAGGCTGCTGTGACCGGGACACACTCATTATGGAAGCAGTGTGTGTGTGTGTGTGTGTGTGTGTGTGTGTGTGTGTGTGTGTGTGTGTGATGCAGGGTCACGGGGTCATGGTCTAAGTCCTGTCTCAACAACACAGTGTCTGTGTCCTCCACCCTCAATAAATAGAGACAGTCATTCATACATACCTCCCATCCATCAAAGCTCTCAACATATCGCCACGGAAAAAGAGGGAGAGACTCGGCTTGTTATTGAACTGAGTCGAGACACTTTACTGAAGAAATGGAATGAGTCTATCTGTGATATTTTTAATACCAAAACACCCTCTGTAGACACGTTCTGTCGGTTTCCCTTTTTCTTACGAGAACAATATTTTGGTGACTATTGGTAGAAGCTCTCAAATTTTCATGTCATCTCAAATACAGAACGTCACTGACCATTTTCTGGCAACATGGATGCAGGTTTGATTTGATACGATACAGGGATGCACCGATACCACTGTTTTCCAGACCGAGTACGAGTACTTACATTTGAGTACTTGCTGATACTGAGTACTGATCCTAGTCCTTAATAATCCCATTCCAGTTGTTAGTTCCTTTTGTAAATGTGCTTTATTGTCGTTGTCATTAGTCTGACTGGAACAAAGTGCTGCTACTGACATTTAATGTGTTGGAATGAGCGTTTGTCCATTAATCCACCAGGGGGCGCCGCTCTGAATTAACCATACTGGACAAATACCACGAAGGAGAGGAAAGTTTAATGAGAAGAAGAAAGTCAGTGATAACAAACATGGAGATGACAGAGGGAACACTACTGTGATACTAATGTTGCAGCGTTTTCTCTGGTAAGGTTTAACAGTTTAGCTTCAGCAGGAAGAGAAATGAGTGAGAAGTTTGGTTTTCACTTCCGCTGGTGGCGGTCCGCACCGCTCTGTACTCCTGCTGGTATTCTCTGGGTACGCATCCTCCATCAGCTGGAAAATGGATGGAATGTACGCAGAGGACGGACAGAACGCTGCGTCTGTATCTGTGTCTGTAACGTTACTGTCAGTCAGCGTTACTTTTATCACCATCATTTATTTGGTTCAGTCTCCACACTCTTCACACTCACACACATTTTTCCTCCTCCTCGTACCTGCTGCACTGAACTGGGAATGGCACACGGTCGTAAGTGGTATTGGTGCATTTGTATCAGATTACTTTTACGAGTACCAGTACGAGTACACACACTGAGTATCGGAGCCGATGCCCGATACTGGTATTGGTATCGGAGCATCCCTAATATGATATGTTGATTATGCATCAACATGAGCCTTTTCTATATCAACTTATGATTTCCACGCCTATTTATGTAAAACGGGGCTTCCCAAACTTTTCACACTGCAAAAATCTAAGTCTTACCAAGTGTGTTTTTCTCATTTCTAGTCCAAATATCTCATCACACTTAGAATCACCTAAAGAGGAACTTTTCAGTGAGATTATAAGAACTTAGTTTTTGACAAAAGATCTTTAAAATCTGATTTCAAGAAATCTTACCAAGATAATGTTCACTTGTTCCGTTGGCAGATTTTTTTTTTTTTTTTTTTCTTGCTTGAATTAAGCAAAAAAAATCTTGAATTAAGCAAAAATAAAAAAATAAAAATCTGCCAATGGAACAAGTGAACATTATCTTGGTCAGATTTCTTGAAATCAGATTTTCCAGATCTATTGTCTATAAATCAGTTCTTATATCTCACTGAAAAGTTCCTCTTTAGGTGATTCTGTCTGATTTTAAGTGTGATGAGATATTTGGACTAGAAATGAGAAAAATACACTTGGTAAGATTTAGATTTTTGCAGTGTGTTGATTCACCAGTCAAACCCATGGAGTTGGATCAATGACAGTGGATGGACATACTTGGTTTATTTTCACTTATTGATAAATTTTGCTTTAAAAAAAATAATCTTACTTTTTTCTTAAGTTTTTTTCTTTTAGATTTTAGATTTTTGCAGTCAGAATCACCACAGTGCTGGGCTCCAGGGGTCACACTATGACAAAATGGGTGTTACAATGGGAAAAAATCTAAGTCCTACCAAGACTATTTTTCTCATTTCTAGTCCAAATATCTCATCACACTTAAAATAAGACAGAATCACCTAAAGAGGAACTTTTCAGTGAGATTATAAGAACTTAGTTTTTGACAAAAGATCTTGAAAATCTTATTTCAAGAAATCTTACCAAGATAATGCTCACTTGTTCCATTGGCAGATTTTTTTTTGCTTGAATTAAGCAAAAAAAAAAACTTGAATTAAAGTAAAAAAAAAAAAAAAAAATCTGCCAATGGAACAAATGAAAATTATCTTGGTAAGATTTCTTGACATAAGATTTTCAAGATCTTTTCTCTAAAAATCAGTTCTTATATCTCACTGAAAAGTTCCTCTTTAGGTGATTATGTCTGATTTTAAGTGTGATGAGATATTTTGACCAGAAATGAGAAAAATACACTTGGTAAGATTCAGATTTTTTCCAGTGCTGCATGAGAATTCATTCATTCATTTTCTGAACCCGCTTTATCCTCACTAGGGTCATGGGGGTCGCTTGGAGCCTATCCCAGCTACACAGGGGCAAAGGCGGGGTACACCCTGGACATTTCACCAGTTCATCACAGGGCTGAGAATTGTTGTGACTAAATGATTAAGTCTAAGTCACTGTGGAGCTGCTGTTGTAGTACAGTTGAGTTGAATTGAACTTTACAACCCAGAACGTGGAGAACTGTCTTTGGTTCCACACAAATACTCATAAAAACAGAGACATTGTTACACAGAAATAAAAATCAACAATAAAAACGACAGTAAAAAAAAAAAAAAATGGAGACCTTTGGATCAATTACAGGTAAGTTAACCCTGTACAGTTCAATTTAACACTTTAATTGCACTTGGTACAAAAGACTTGTTGTAGATAGTTTTTGTGGATCTGGGGAAGTAGGTTGCGTCGACAAGCCAAGAAAGTGGCAGTTTGTGACAAAGATAGAAAAGTCCCATCTAGTTTTGTGTTGAACAGCTTAATGGACTGCATCTGTCACAGCACATGGCACACATCACCAACATAAACATGGCCACTACCTCGGCATATTTTAACATAATTCTTCAGAAGCGAGGTTAAATAGAATTAGAATAGAAAATCCCTACAGTTTGCTCATGTTGAAACAGCAGAGACATCTTCAGATCATGGATAGAGGCCGTTACAGTGATGCCACCTCCATGACTTTCAGGTGTATAGTCTTTAAGTTTATGTATTTTCACAGTCTGATACTTATACAATTCTCTAATAAACCTTCTGGATGTGTAAGGAGGCCAGGAATTAAGGATGTATGATTCAATCTACACATAAAATATAAATATAAGATTAATACACAATCACAACGTACATTTGGAAGTTTTGTTACTTTATTTTTTTAGCCACCAGCTGTTAATGAAATTGTAAATCATTGTTTTTGAATCAGGACCACCTTAACCCTAAGAGCTGCTAGCTTTCATAAATGACATACAAACCGTGGATGTAACCGGTTTCAGCTTCATCTTACAGTTATTGTTTTGTTTTGTAATTTAGTGCCTTGTTGTTGATTCTGGAAAGTTTCAATAGAGACTGAAATAAACGGACTGAACTGAAGTCATATGTTTACAGATCAAACTTAACAAACAAAACTCCGTATGAAGGCATGCACATGGCGGTATGTTTGCATTGTCAAAAAATGTTTGCATCCAACATTGAGCAGCGACTGTTACAGCTTCACTCTGACTTCCTGTTACACAACAGAAACAAACGCACCACATGCTGCACACTCACAAACCCAGAATGTTCTGTACACTCTGTCAGTGCTGTAGATACATCTGGCTCCAGACGCTAATATTCTGGGATATGGATAAAGGTTTTCAGGTTTAGTTAACCCTGTGAAGCCTGAACCATTAAATCATTGACAGAAAATTCCAGTGCTTTGAAACTGGAGCCGTTATTGGTCCTTCTGAACAACCAAAGAAAAATTTTCAAATATCAATTTCCATGTATGAGTTTCAATTTTGTATCATATTTACCTCCGCCAAGGAGGTTCTGTTTTTGCCAGGGTTTGTCTGTCTGTCTGTCTGTTTGTCTGTCCGTTAGTGTGCAACATAACTCAAAAAGTTATGGACAGATTTTGATGAAATTTTCAGGGTTTGTTGGAAATGGGATAAGGAAGAAATGATTAAATTTTGGTGGTGATCGGGGGTGGGGGGGCCCAATTCCAACAAACCCTGAAAATTTCATCAAAATCTGTCCATAAGTTTTTGAGTTATGTTGCACACTAACGGACAGACAAACAGACAGACAGACAGACAAACAAACCCTGGCAAAAACATAACCTCCTTGGCGGGGGGGGGGCCCACGGGGGTGGGGGTGGGGGGGGGGGGCACTGATCAGCCTTGGCGGAGGTCTGCGCTCTCCGAGTGCTTCTAGTTGTTTCATTGGGTCTCAAAGCTCAAATATTATTTTTGAACAAACAAAAGCATAATATAACACAAACATATCTAACAAATTGTTAATTCCTTTTCTGAACGGTCCCAGTTCTTCCTCCTTCCTCATTAACCCTTTCATGGATGGTGGTCACTACAGTGGACAGCTGTTCAAAGGTGTTCTCTTGTTGACACAGAGGATGCTTATGTATGATCCCATACACTGTAATTCATAGCATTACTGTAACTTTACTGTTCTAGATAAACCTGATCTGCACTAACATGTTTGAGTGTAAAATAAAAAAAATTTAAAAAAATTGCTAAGTATTATTAGACTGTAATTAAAGCTCTACCGTATGATGTGGCATTTTTACACTTTTCTTTTGTCATCTTAAAATGTTCCTAATAAGTGTGTGTCAAACTAAATGTAAAAGAAATCCACCAGGTATTGAAACTCAAAAATGTTTAATTCTCATATATTTCTAATAAAAGTCTGACCAATCATTTTAGTCGGTCCGAATAAAATAATTGGCTGAACCTGACTGAGCCTCCTGTCAATCATCCATTACAGCCGTCCAGCATCCGATCCATTATCTCCGTCTCACATCTGATATGTGTCCCTCTGAATCTGACGCTTCACTGGCGCTGCTTCTACTGTCACTGACCACAGTCTACTGACCACTGACCACAGTCTACTGTCCACTGACCACAGTCTACTGTCACTGACCACAGTCTACTGACCACTGACCACAGTCTACTGTCTAGGATGTGTTTGGATAGAACTGACATGCACATGTGGAAGGGAAAAAAGATTTATGAACAGAAATGACAACTGAGGGGCACAAACGGGAGTCTGATGAATGAAGGATGGAGATAAAAGTCCAGAAGTCAGCTGTACTGGACTGAACAGGTCTGCATAAAGCTCAGCTTTTCTGACGGTGGGACTCATACAGGTACATGTACATGGTGTCACACATGTAAGATGATGTAGGATGAGAATTGTATGGACTATGAAACCTCAAATGTCCACGGAAAATTCGCGGAGGCCGCGCGTTCACAGTGCGCGCGCCCATCCCCTGGGCACTGCAGTGAAGACCCTGACCCAGTACTGCACAGACCAGGTCTACTGATGGAACAGGTCTCCTGATGGAACAGGTCTACTGATGGAACAGGAGCCGCGGGCCTGCGGCAGGTGGATGATGCATCTGATTACTGAGGGAGGGGTCCGCGGACACACCAAAACGGACCGGACCTCCGCCTCTGCTTCCTCCTCCGTTTCCATCGCGCATCAGATGAGAGGAGGAGAGAGGAGGAGGAGCCTCAGAGCTCAGGCAGAGGGAAGGGGGCGGGGCTTTGGAGGGAGGCGGGTTGTTCATGTTTAAACTTTTACTAAGTGCTGTGAGAAATGCCACATCAGTAGGTAGAGCTTTAATTGTTTTGTTTTGTTTTGTTTTTAATCATTTTTTGTTCATATTATCTCCATGCAGGTATGTTAAAATGTGAGAAAACATCAGATTAGATGCATTAAAATTATTTTTATTTTAGTTTTCTCACAGTATATCAGCAAATACATGTTTCTTTGCCTCAAAAATTAAATACATGGTGTCCAGCTGAGTGGACATTTTGGTAACTACATGAAAAATAGGTTCATAAAAAATCAATTGCATTGTTGTTGTTTTTTGTTTGTTTGTTTGTTTGTTTGTTTTTTGTTTTGTTTTGTTTTGTTTTTCGTGCCTAAAGAGGAATAAAAACACTCAGGAAAAAAAATCTTGATTAAGGTTCTCATAATTCATGGATGAAAGGGTTAATGTCAGTCTTGTGGTGTCACTGGAAAGGCCTCTGGTGAATGAACTCCTCCCCCTGGTGGATTATCTGTGTATTGCATGTATCTAATTGTATACATCAGGTTTTTCAAGACAAAAAATATCACACTGATCATGTAGAGGGCTTCAAAACTCATGCATCAAATATGATTCCTTTGGCGGTATAGGGTTAAATGTAGGACTAGTGTGTTGACCAGTGGGGATCCCCGGGTTCTAGGAGTGGTAGTTTTTATGCTGTTTTGTATTCGAGCATGCTGTACCACATTTGTCCAGCTGTTGCTGCCAAAGCGTTCTGGACATAGCAACATGACAGTAAGGCTATTTTATTACAAAATTACTAATATCTCCCAAACTATTGGTCCTATCAACTTGCCGTTTTCACTAGTCTGTTAGTTGACCAAAAATACAAAGGTATGCCAAACTGCAGCAATAAGCTCTATACGGATTATGTGTGAATCCCAGGACACACACATGGGCACACATAGCGGCCACTGGGCTTTCATAATATAGATGCTCCGACAGTGCATTTTGCAAAATAGCACCAGGGGAGAAGTATTAAAATGACTAAATCCCTAAAAGGAAAGAAAACAAACTGTGTCTCATTGTCAAAACTTGTCACTTTCAGGTTGTAGTTGAAGTTTGGAGGTTCTTGTACATAGCGAGGGTGACTTTAAAACAACAGTGGCAGGCTTTGTATGTCCCCCCTAATTCTTCAGTAGTGTTCTACCTGACTTAACCCAGAAGGACCGGTGTGACTTTTGCGGCAGTTACTAAATCAATTTTTGTCTATATTTAACCTTTCTGAAGTGATTTATCACCATTTATTCTAATATTATCCTCTAAATTCTGCACTTTTTTCCAGTGGAAATTGTGTATTTTCCTGTATTTCATTTAATTCACTGATCATGTAGATGTTCATTAAAGCTCAGAGTAAAGTCAAAGGTTATTATTTTAAAACAGAAAAAAAATGAAGAAAAAGTGTCTTTTTTAGTCCAATTTCTCATTAACTGAACATAAACCCAGTGTGTCCATCCACTGTCGTTGATCCAACTCCATGGGTTTTACTGGTGAATCAATGTTGTAGAAGATGATGGCATTTCCATGGTAACTAAAGAGCCTCTGAACATCCAAATGGGTCATATTTGAAGACCATGAAAAGATGAATAACTGCATTTTACACCAATTATTTACATGGATTGATAGGATTAATGGATCAGCAGTTTAAATCAATACTTATTTTTGGTCAACAATAGACGTTTGGGTCTTTATGGGTTAATCAACCTTTTTATATCAATACTATACCTTCAATGCTACACCAAAAATGTATTATAACAGAGCGATATATCTCATGTAGTGACAGTGAATGTCATCACTAAAGTAACACAACTCAGCAGGTCACCTTTCACCACAGCCACAGCTTCACCACGTTCACCATTTCATGCTCCGTCAGTAATATTTACTGAATAAAACGACAAAAACATACAAATGTTCATTAAATATGTCACACTCACCAAAACCACTGCTTATTTTTTAGTTTGTCTGCAACCAAATCCATTTCTACTCTGTCCATCATTGAGGGTTGAAAACAGATATGAAATCTAAACCATGAGTAATAATCTAAAGACATTTTATAAGATTTGGCAGCCTTTTGGGACCATATGGCTCAAACCAATGAAGACCTTGGCCAGGGAACTGGTCCAGAACATGAATCTGTGTGGAATCTAGTTTACTAGTGACGCAACATCATGTACCCTATCATCTAGAGTTGTACGCCCTATTTTATTTTACTTACGATTTATTATTATTATTATTATTATTATTATTATTATTATTATTTATGTATCCTTCTTTTTTGTATTTATTAATTTCTTTTCTCCTTTCTATTCCTGTTAGTTACTTGGCTGGTTTGAAAAACAAAAAAAATATTATACAAAAAACAAAAACAAACAAGTGTTCAGAGAACGCAAACCTCCGCCAAGCACCCTGAACAGTGTGCATGTGCGGATCGACTATTTCTGTTTAAATTCAACAGTTTCAAGGTTGTTCCATACAGCAGAAAAATTGCGGTCAAACATGGTTTTGAAAATGGTTAATAAAAAATAAAAAAAGTCAACAGAGCGTAACAGTAGAGAAATGGAGGGGAATGATATTTCGCAGAAAGCTGAAGCTTGGTCCCAGTCATGTGTATGTCAAATTATATTAAATTCCCATCAATATTAGTTGAGTTCTAATTTTAAATGTGTGGTAAATGGGATTTTCAACGTTCAATGTAAATGTCCACAGAGTCCACATTCCACAGTGGATGTGTACAATTTAGTTCCAGATACAAGAGATTGTTCTAAGCTACAGATAGATCCAACTGGAGGAGAATCGGAGTCGTTTAGATTTTTTGATGAATTTTGGAAAATTACTCAATGATGACAGATGGAAAATTATAGATGTTGTGACCTTGCTGTGACCTTGAACTCTGGCCTACTTGGACCAAAATGGACTGGGTTGATCCCAGGGCCTAGGCCTATCTGTGGGGAAGATTTGGGAAAGATGGATGGAAGAGTTTTACACTAAAGTTGAGAACAAATAAACAAACACAAAAACAAACAAACAAGAAAAGCACTCGGAGAGCGCAGACCTCCGCCAAAGCAGATCAGTGGGCCCCCACTGATCATTTCTTCCTTGTGCCAGTATCAACATTTCCTGAAAATTTCATGAAAATCCGTCCCTAACTTTTTGAGTTATCCTGCTAACAAACAAACAAACAAACAAACAAACATGCACGCACACAAACACACAAAGCAAACTGATCACAATACTTCCTGGCGGAGGTAAAAAAACAATATATTTTATCTTTGACTATTTGTCGACGTCCGTCCATGGGAGTGGATCTCTCCTTCACTGTGGTTCTCCCTCAGCTTTCTCTTTTCCCACTGGGTTGTTGGAGTTTTTCTTTGCTCAGAAGGAGGGTCTAAGGATGGGGGGGATGCCCGGGACGTTAATCCATTCCCTTCTTCTACTGTTTATTTGACTGTTTCTTGTTTTCATATCCATATTTTAAGTTATATACCTGTTGTGAAGCACATTGAGTCCTGCCTTGTGCATGAAAAGTGCTCTATAAATAAGTTGAACTGAACTGAATATTCTACTGTAGGGTCAAAACACGGTATTCAAAATCTGACGGGACATTTAGCAACATTTGACAGATCAGTGTTGCTAAATGACCCACATTTTACTTTAAATTCATTTTTGCTTTAGTTGGACCATAAGGGATTATCCAAAACAAGGAGCTCCTTTATATTGAAATAAATGTTGGAATGACAATCAATTAGAGTTTGCTCTCTGAGGGAACATTACTGTGTTTTGACCCTATAACATCTACATGTATAGAAAAGTGGTTGAAAAAAAACCAGATAACACTTATTCTATTTCTTGGCATCTCATATGATGAATCGTGTGCTGAAAATGAGGATCTGCATCTTTTTTGACCAGTAGATGACAAGGGAATATTGAAGCTGACTCAAAGCTAATAACCGATTAAAACATTCATCAGACCTGTCAGAGAAAGATCCATTAGTAAATCCTCTGAGATGGATAATCATTTTACAGAATATGACACAAAAGACTCAGTGTTAGTATGAGCTCATGATTTATGTTCTTATTTTGGATGTAAAAGCAGACCCACCGCTGGAGAAAAATGACCCACCCCAGTCAGACACGCTGATGTGTCTATGAGTAAGATTACTGCGGCTTTTCAAAATAAAAGTCCTGTGCATCTTTCATATGCATGTGTGACCGGTGGTATCGTCTCTGCCTTGTGTTTCTTAGTGGTGCGATGCAGAATGGACCCGCAGGACACAACGTTCCGATTGGAGGAGGAAGTGGAACTCGCACTCCATTTATTTTCTGACAGTATGCAAATTAGAACATAACACTGGGTTACAAAAAAAGGTTTTTTGCAAGTGGTCTAGGTTTTCCCAACTGAATTAGGACCATTTTGCACCGCTAAATCCAAAATGACATCTGTTTTCTCTCAATCAGGTCAGGTTTTTTTGCTAATTTGATTTTGAAAAATTTGATCTTCACAAAATTGATTACATTTTTGTGACTTTATCAGTTGATTTTTTATATAGTTCTCACCCAAAAATAGGTTTTAAGAGAAAAAAAAATCATTTTCTAACAGGATGTATTTATTAAACTTCAGAGAACTCTTCTTGCCTTTGGTCCACTGACGCAGATACCTCAGTGCATGACTTGCGTACCATGTGTGGCACCCAAACTTTATCTTGTTTCACCAAGTTTAATACCAAAATAAGATTGGTAAGCACACTTTATGAAACCTGTGACTTGATTCTGTTAGGTACAATGGTGTATTCACTGCAGATGTAGCAGAAATACGTCAGGCTTATTTTTGCAAGATCTTCTAGTCGAAGCCATTTCATTCACCTGGTAATATTAAAAAAAAACATTAATCATAAATTGGCAAAAGTAAAAATCTTCAGAACTCGTTTATTGCAAGAAATATGAAAGAATTTTGTATCATATGATGTGAAAATGCCCATAAATGTAAAGCAAAAATGTTCAAAGCCATATGTAGCATAGTTCAGAAAGTTGACCTGATTGAGCAAAATGAATGTGATTTTTGGATTCAGCACACCAAAATTATCCTAAATCAGCACAAAAGACTTAAACAATAAATTTGTTGTTGACCAGTGTAATCAGTCCTGCCCAAAACTATAATGAAAAAACACCAGTTAGCATGCTCTTAACACACGCACTCCTTTCACCCGTTAAACATATGCACAATCAAACAGTGTCGACACACAATCCACTCGAACACCATGCAGACAACAATATAGATCAAATTAAAACGCCAAAAGGAACATGAAATTAATTAATAATACACAAACGACAATGAATAACAACGGATGACTTACTTCTTCCCTGACAAGACATTCAAAAAGAAAGAGGAAGGGGAGGAACCCGACTTTATACTGGGGTACCCCTGCAACTACATGAAGAAGACCGGACATAAACCAACGAAGAAGAGGGTGGAGGACCAAACACAACACAGGACTACGACTAAAACAAAAAAAGCACTCAGAGAGCGCAGACCTCCACCAAGGACGATCAGTAGGGCCCCCCCCGATCACCACCAAAATGTAATCATTTTTTCCTTGTGCCAGTATCAACATTTCCTGAAAATTTCATGAAAATCTGTCCATAACTTTTTGAGTTATCGTGCTAAACAAACAACAAACAAACAAACACACACGCACACAAACACACAAAGCAATGCGATCACAATAGCTCCTGGCGGAAGTAAAATACCAGTAACACACTTAAGTTAAAAGAACAATCAAGAATAATTACAAAAATAACATATTCGAATCAATAAACCTTATACTTTACAAACATCCTGCACCACAAGTGGGTGCTACCTCCAATTTATCAGCAGTTTAAAGTACTATAATAACTATGTTACACATGAATGGAGGAGAACCCCCCCCAAAAAAAAAAAAATTTACTCCCACATCGTCTGAGATGTTTTTTGGTTTCAGGAGACATTTAAAACACGACTGCTTTATCTCGTCTGACATGTTCATTATACGCAAACCCCTGCTTAGATTTTACTGTTTCTGGCAGATCCAACTGAATCTCTCCGATCTCATCACACCATGTGACTCATCCAAACTTTAATTAGTTTCACAGAATGTAAGTTTGATGAGCTCGCAACCGCACAGTGTGTATATCATCAGCAAATAGAGACGATAACAGGACTCTTTTATTGCTTGGGATGAGGTCAGTGTAATTTTTTGGGGCTGTAACATGTCGGGTTATCACTATTAACAAGCCTGTAACAAGCTATGATCACCATCCTGTCATGCTGCTTCTAAATCACTTTACAGGAGGCAGGGGAGGAGATGGAGAGGGAAAAAATGGACCGACACACCCCAAGGACACGTAAAAATGGGAGAATGAGAGCAAATTCGACAGCGGCGGTCATCTGAATGTAGAAAGCATTCGCCTCCCTTTCCATCTGGTTTTGGTCTCCAACACAGGCGCGGTATTTTGGATTTAATGTGACTTTGCTGGTTGTCTCTCTCGTCGCTGCAGATCATAATGTTTCACCAGACGAGGAGGTGATCTTAAAACCCTTCAATTTACATGACTCTTCTTCAGAACTCTGTACAAACTCCCTCTTGGCTGCTCTATCTGTAAATACCACATTATCTGTTTTGACTGTTTAACTGGACACCATTAGCTTTATCTCCCTCTGCAGCGATGTGATCTCATTTTGTTTTGACACCTAAAAATGTTCGGAACCACACGTGAACAAATAAAACGAAGATGCCCAACGGTTCAAAAGAAACGTCAGATTTTCTCCAACTTTGAAAATAATTTTTAATTCAATTTAGGCTAAAGCAGCTGTGGTTTACTACTAACTGGTTTTCGTCGTATGAGCTCATCGTTTTATGTGGTTTGACTCCAAGCTACTGCAACCTCTCTCCTGGAAGTTCAGCATCAGTCAAAACTCCTCTTATGTCTCCAGCGTTGTACACAGTACCACGTAACCAGTGCCACATGCACCGACCACATCAGCCCAATTTGAAGATTTTTATGCGGGTTACACAGATGCCACCGAAGATTTAGGTTCACGCCAATGATGCTGCCTAACATCACATGTCACGGCCGTTCGTTTCTGTCGACAAGACTCAACATCCGCATTACTGTCAGTAGTAGCTTTAGGCCGTGAGATTATGACTTCAGGTTTGTTTTTGTTGTGTATAATTCATCCATCCGACAATTTGGGTCACAGCAACATGACCGTAAATGTTACCGTCAAACTGTTTTCACATTTTATCAGTCATCATGAACCACCAAACAAAGACTGACAATGATTCAAGATGCAGTTTCTCTCAGCATTTTTCAGACTGTTATTTCCATTACTTAGGGTCGGGACCCAAATGCATCACAGACCTGTTTTATTGGGTCGCCAACTGTTAGATTAAAGTACATAATGTATGCATATGTATGCAATTCATTTTCCTGATTAAATCAGTGCAGGACTGTGGGCAATTGGTTAACACTGTCGCTTTACAGCAAGAAGGTTGACCCAATTGGGGCCAGTTGGTCCAGTTTGGATGTTCTCCCTGGACCTTAAAGGAGTGATATTAGCTTTTTAAATGGATTCTTCCTTTTCCCTCATTTCCCTGTGGACTACATAACTGTAAATGCTCTGCTGGGGCCTGATTCTCATTCATTCAACTCCACAGGTCCATTCTTCAACCCTATTTCTGAGTAATGACACCAGAAAGGTGGTTGGAGCGCTGGCCCTTTAACCGTTGAACCCTGACCGATTTTCAGGGGAAAAAACGCCTAAACAGACAAACCCAAAGGAAATGAAGAATTCCTTCACAACAGTAAGGTTCATATGGATGTTCTTGGTGTCTGTGGACATTTACAGACCTCACAGAATCTATTCCCATTGTCTAAAATATTGTATCTATTACTCTGCCTGAGTAAACTGGAACAAACTAAAAGAGAAATTAGAATTTTTTATCCTCGCCTGTTTTTTTTCGGCTGGATTGACGATAGATCTGCCATAAATTAATTGTTCGTGTTGGAGATTTTTAATAGCGTATATTTCACCCCACAAAGATTAAAAATCATGTTTGAACATTAAAGTTGTGCACTAAAATACACTTTTGATGTACTTTTATTAACATTAGGGTCTAAACTTTGAGCTAAAGTTGAAAAAAACATCCATTGTCCGGGTTTATTATATTTTATAGTAGATGAATATTAATATAATTTTTTCGGCCCGGGGGCGGGCCGATAGGGCTAATGCACATGAGACACTTCAGGCCCCGCCCCCTCCAGGTTGTTGGCTGTGCTGCTCTGTACTGTTGAACCACTTGTTTGTTAATACAACCAACAACTGAACATTTTAGGTAATTGGCTCAAAGTTTGGACATATTTTCAGTCTGGATTACAACCGCTGCTGCTGACAAACAATTATGTCGTACTCGGAGAAATGTTCGTCTGAAGTCTGGACCTTATATGTGCAAATGTCGTGACGGAACTAGTTGTAAAACGTAACAAATTAAGAGGGAATTGAAACAGGTTGAAGAAATCCACTCGGTTTTTGCGAAAATGAATCTAAAGATAGTTTTGCAGCAGCTGGAGGGTTCAAATTCAAACTGTTTGAACTATTAGGGTCTAAATACACAAAGAAATGAAGCACAGACTAAGAAAAGTGGGTTTGGATAAATACGAGCCCTTTAAAGGCTGAATTTTGGAGCTGACTGAAAGTTGCAGAAACCTGATGGATGTTTGTGGTTTTAAATTATTCTTAAAATACACAAGATGAGGACGCAGTTAATTAGAAGAAATGCCAAGGAATAATAAGACAGAACCCTCCTGCATCACTGAGTTCATTCTTTATGTAGGAGACTGATCTGAAAATAAGAACAAAACGAAATCCTAAAGACGGCCTGTTTGTCTGTGTCGTCCAGTATCTGTGTTATGTGTTCTTTCTTTATGCTGTTCTCTCCTCTGTCCACTAACTCCAGCCTAATAGTTGGAGGGTTTTCCTTCTGTAAAAAAGTTTTTCCTCCCACTGTCACCTTGGACTCACTCCTGAAGCATTCGTTGACTTTCTTCTGTGTGTCGTCTTTTAAGGCTTTGAGCTGAATGTGTGTAATGCTTTGAGATAATCACATATCATGATTCTATAAATAAAACTGAATTGAACTGAACTGATCTGACTTGCAGACACAGTGTTTTGACAGCAGAATAAGTCTGTCACGTGCTGGATGGTGACTGACATGTTGTTAGCTAATTACTTGTCATTGCTAGAGGTGAATGCAGCTCTCATGGGGTTGTTCATAATGTGGATTTAACACAAAGTGCTTTATTTCACCGTTGTTTTGACAGTAGAAGAGTCTGAGAAAAATGTTCATGTTTCATAATGTGCTTTTGTAAGTTGGGGTCCAGGGACACATCACATTTTTCTTTTGGGCCTTCAGCTGAACAGGTTCTGGAGACTCGTGGATATCCCATGAGAACAATTTCATTTCCACTATGATGCCGGTAGACATTTATTGTTCCTGGAGGATGAATCCCACTTCATCAAAAGCTCTGCTCAATAGGCTGCATTAAACCTAGTCTGTAGTAGTGGTTTGGTCTGAGCCAGCAGATGCGTTGTAAACTCTAACACTACGTTCAGACGGCAGGCCTTCACGCACAATTTGGATTTTTTGGTGAAATTCAATTTGTTCAAGGTTACTTTATTTCTACCCGTGGGTAGATTTGTTTTTTGGCATTACAATGACAAAACATACATTGACCCTGTTCGGCGGGTACTTGATTGAGTGTTCAGACAAAAAGTGTTCAGTGTTCCACCATTCAACAGTACAGCATGGATGAGTAAAAGAATAAATAAATAAATAAGATCAAATAAATAAAAACAAGATGCAATAAAACATAACAAAAACCTCAAGAAGACAAAAACAGTCTGGGATAAAACCAGGATAAGAACATAAAAATTTAAAAATATGAAGTCACAATGATAATGAATAGAGCAAAGAAACAGAATAAATAACTAAAATAAGTGAATAAAGTGCAATGTCATTATTTCTTCTTGAGCTCAGTGACGGCGACAGGAACAAAACTGTTTTTATAAACACTGTGTCCTGCACCTGGGACTAAGAACCTCCGTCCAGAGGAAAGGAGCTGAAATTCACCTCCGAAAGGATAGGAGGGAAGTCATTATTAAGAACTGATGAAACCATCCTCTGGACCTGTTTAGTGGACAGGGAGGCGGGGACAAGACTGGGACCTGACCAATCAGGTGACTGGACCATCTGACTATTGGATTCAGTGAGTTCTTCTCTGAAACTGAGGTCTGAGCGAACCACAGCACCAGGCAGAAAACAGACTAAACAGACTCAATAAAGGAACAATTTTGTTGCAGACTGATCTCATGAAATCGCGTTGTATGTCACACCAGTTCTTATGGCATTTGGCGTGCAATACATACGCATTTTCATCCTTTCACATGTTATTCACCACCACTTGATTGCGTGTCAATGTACGCCAAGATCTCCGGTTTACATATCCGGAACCACTAACCCTAACCTCTAATCGTGTGGTATTTGACGCGGCGTGAACATACATGTGGAAAGCTTATAATGCGTACAGAAAACACGCCAATTAAAAGTGGCATGTTATCTGTACACAGTTCGTGATATCACCTTGTTTATGTGTGTGCTCGTTCATATTACACATTAAATGCGACTTCTATCAGTTTTAAGTATGAACTGAAGGCGACCCTGAAGTGACCCACATGCGCAAAAGAGGTCTTGACGTAATACATGACCACGCAGGCAAGCGATGTGTTTACAGAAGTAACACACCTGGGACGCAGAATTGTGAGGTTTGTCACATTCCAGTAACTTAAGGTCGGATAAATGCAACCTGGCCATTCAGACTAAAGTCACACTGAAAAATATCAGATACGTATCGGTTTTAGGACCACATATGAAAGTGGCCTGGGTTGGATTTGAAAAAAATCAGATTTGAGCTGTTCAAACTGTCTTTAACCAGATAAAACCTGAACCATTTAATCACTGACAGAAAATTCCATTTCTTTGAAACTGGAGCCTTTATTGGTCCGTCTGAACAACCCAAAGAAAAATGTTTTAAATAGCAATTTCCATGTATGAGTTTCAATTTTGTATCATATTTGATACACTGGGTCTCAATGCTCAAATATTATTATTTTTGAACAAACAAAAACATAATATAACAAACATGTCTAACAAATTGGTAATTCCTTCTCAAAATTGTCAAAGTTCTTCCTCCTTCCTCATTAATGTCAGTCTTGTAGTGTCACTAAAGGCCTCTGGTGAATGAACTCCTCCCCCTGGTGGATTATCTGTGTATTGCATGTATCTAATTGTATACCTCAGGTTTTTAAAAAAAAAAAAAAATATCACACTGATCGTGTAGAGGGCTTCAAAACTCATGTATCAAATATGATACGTTTGGCGGTTAGAGGGTTAACAGATCGGATACAGGTCACAAATGGAAAAAAAAAATCGGATTTGGGGGCACATTTGCCTGCAGTCTGAACATGGCCCTAAGGTGTTTTCCTCTTTGCATATATTTTAGTATATATCTCAGATCCCTCACCTCATTGGTCGGAGTGTATCTGGAGCAAAAAAAAACACAAGAGGAAGGTTCTGATGGTCACAGATCTGTCCAAAACCCACTTCATTGCTATTCCTGGTCAGGACCTTGAACTCATTCTTCATCTGGCTTTGGCAGTGGGTGGTGTTGTGTCGCGGGCTCTGGGTCAGCTGAGGTAGCTTTATGATCCTGCCACAAGTCAACCACTCGGCAGATCTGTGGTTACCAGACCAGAGACCACTTCCTCACTCTGAGGAAGTCAGTATGAAGCCTAATAATGCTCACTACCCTCCTTGGCCATGAAGTGATGACTGAATCAGCAGCTGCACCTCTACTGACGCCGAAGCAAGTTTTAATTTAGCACAAACATGAAAATATTTTTAAATCTACTTGGTTCGTGTCTGCCTCAGTTATTTCATTGCAGAACTGTGGTTTTCAAACTCACCCACAGGGAGAAGTCTCCTGTATTCTGCTGTACCTGTAGTAACTAACAACTTACCCCACATTGTAAAAAAAAAAAAAAAAAAAAACTCGGAAAAAACGGTAATATTCCGGCAGCAGGAGTGCCAAAAAATACTGTAAAATAACAGAAAATAACCATCTCATAAAAATACAGTAATTTCCATAATTAAAATGCAGTTTTTTGCCCCAACTTTACACTAGATTTTGCTTTTCTTTTATTTATTTATTTTTTTTTTAACTTTTTAATGTTTAATAAAGAATATTTACATGTATTAAAACAATCCAATTCCCTATAAATCTATATATAAATAATTTTCAGTGAGACTCAGTTGTCCAATCCACTGATAAAAACTGTATTTGACAGTTTATCAGTGCTTATACATGTTATACATTCACAAAAATACATTTATTCAACATTTTTGTTGTGAAACCTCCTGTAATTACACAAGATATTTGTCAATTAACAACAAGTCTGGTTCAACTGACAGAACAAATACTTCTGTTACAGTTAATTGTCAGTAATTTTATCTATTTTATTTTATTTTTTACAGTGTAAACTTTAAATTAACAGTTTAATCTCATAAATAGAAAAGAAATATTGGTGAAATTATGATACTTTTGCAAATGCATTTTAACTGTATTTTTCTTTGAAAAAAGAAAACATTTCTTTAAAAAAAAAAAATAGAAATTTTATGGTTATTCACAGTTACAGTTTTTTCATGTATTTTCATTTGACATGTAAAATCACAGTCTGTTTTGTCATTTCATTGACATTTTCCTGTATCTTAAAAATACAGGAAAAATCTGTAAAATAAACAGTGAAAATTCTGTTAAATTACAGATTTTTTTTTTTTTTTTTTTTTTTTACAGTGCATGTGTGAGCAGTATGGCAACATATGGGTCTGAATTTAAGTGTTGAGCCAATTTTTTTGATGTGTCAGACTCTAAATTACTGTTTGTTTTGCTTAATTGTCATTTATTCTTCACCTCATACGTCTACCCCACAATGGTTTTAAAAAACTTAGCTGATGCACGGCTACATGTGTTCATTCAAAGCCTGTGTTCCTTATCAACAGTTAAAGAATCAGAGGCTCAAGAGTCTTGGTTCTCCCAACAAATGATTCAACTTCTCGACTCACAGTTGGTTATCCCACGCACCGCACGATCACGCACCACAGGTCAAGTTTAATATTTTGTTAACCCATAAAGACCCAAACAGCCACTGGTGACCCAAACCATCTACTGATGTAAACTGTTGATCCAGTAATCCTATCAACACATGTCAATAATTGGTGTAAAATACAGTTCTTCATCTTTTCATGGTCATCAGATATGACCTATTTGGGCGTTCAGAGGCTCCGCAGTTACCATGGAAACACCGTCATCTTCTACAACATTGATTCACCAGTAAAACCCATGGAGATGAATCAATGACAGTGGATGGACACACTGGGTTTATGTTCAGGTAATGAGAGATTTTGCTGAAAAAGTCACTTTTTCTTCAGTTTTCTCTTTTTTTGATATAATAACCCTACATGATCAGTGAATTAAATATAGGAAAATACCTGATTTACACTGAAAAAATGCAAAATAAGCAGGATAATATTACAATCAATGGTGATAAATCACTTAAAGGAGGTTAAATATTGAGAAAAATTCATTTGGGAAGTGACATAAAAGTAGCGCTGGGTCTTTATGGGTTAATGTTTGTCTTCTTCCAACAAACGTCATATCCTATATAAGTTTGACCAAAAATATTGTCATCAACATGTGATGAATATGCCCAAGAAACCCACTGTAAACACTGCACTGTACATCTGGAACCAAAGGAAAAGCTCCAAAATGAAGCCAATGTAGACTCACATTTATAATAACACCTATGACACCTACTAGATGATGTTCCAAAAGCCCTGGGTCTATTATTGATTACACTGAACTTCTCTCTAAATAAACTAAAAACAGTATTTTTTTCTCTGTGGCTATTCTGTTCCCAGTCATTTTATTTGGACCCTTAACTACCAATTCAGTATTAATGTTGGCAGCAGCGGGCTTCAACCCCTGACCAGTGATGGAGCTGGAAAATTTTACACAGGGTGGCCACAGATCTTAGGGTGATAAGGGAGACCGGTAGGTGGTAATCCCCATATACTCGTTTGTCGGAATAAACAAAGGTTTTACCACGTCTCATGAAATTATTTCAACACTGTGATTTATTCTGATAGATAAAGTGTAACTGGGACTCAGTATGTAATCACTGCACCAGGTCCAAAGGTGATTACTGATGTGTATAAATAGGAATAAAAAGGGGAAAAAGTGTCTTGAAAACAAAATTATTACCAATTTTATGGGCAACAGTGTACATTTGATTTTGATTTAGTGATTTATTCCGAACATGCAATGAAATTTAACGATATGCAAACTAGCAAAACATACATAATAATACAAATATCAAGAATCATAACAATCTCAGACAGAGAACAGCACAATAGTTCCATTACATTTACCTGAAAAGGGGTGGGAAGAAGTGCAACATGATTAATCCCATCCCCTCTCCCTTAAATATTGTAATAATATATAGGTCCTCTTCCTGTTTACATTTACTCCTCGTATAGTTATATGTCGAGATACATACACACACACACACACACCACACCATTCATATCCATATACACATACATGCATTTATACACATATAAATACACATATTAATCTTTTAACCAGTGCGTTTATCTAGTTGTGCTGGAGAATAAATAAACAAAATAGAAGCACTCGAAGCAGCACAGACCTCCACCAAGGCAGATCGGTGCCCCCCCCCCATCACCACCAAAAATTTAATAATTTCTTCTTGTGCCATTATCAACATTTCCTGAAATTTTCATCCAAATCCATCCATAACTTTTTCAGTTATCTTGCACACAGACAGACAGACAGACAGACAGACAAACCAACACCAGCAAAAACAGAACCTCCTTGGCGGAAGTAATAATAACTCAAAGAAGGAAATATATACATAAACAACAGTGAACATGGGACACTTTTCATAATTTTTTAGTTTTTCATCCAATTTACATTTATACTCAACTAGACATAGCGACAATCTTCATTTATCCTTCTGTCGAACATCTGGTCATCAATTTAATATTTTATTTAGAGGTCCTAAATTGTGGAACAATCTAGACATTTCTCTGAAGTCTATATTGTCATTTACATCTTTCAAAAACTCACTGAAAAAACATCTCCTGTCCTGACTTTCTCAGTGTTTTCTATATTGTTATTTGTTGTTTAATTATTGTTTTCTTATGTTTGTACATTCTATTTTTTTTATTTATAGTAGATGATGGGAGTGGAACTCTGTACAAGCCCTTTGGGCTTCGTTCCCTCCCTGCACTGTTTTTATTGTGCTAAATAAATAAATACAAATACAACATATGGTGACAATTAATAACCCTCATCCCTATATCCCTATACATGAAAATGCATTTACAAAAATACTTTTAAACTATTGTTATTGCACAACAGAAACAAGACCAGCTCTTAAAAGATGAAAAAAGGCTATCAATAAGAAAATGCAAATATTCAGCTTCAAGGAAATGTTCTGCTTTGAAAAAAAAATGTAGTGGATTAAAAGAATGGAACTCATTTGATTGATTTATTGATGGTTTCAAAGCTTTAAGAAGTTTGTGGTCATACTTGTGGTCAGTTTTGTCTCCAAAAATCCAATATGTCAGCAGCCAAATTACCAACGACTGGCTTCAACACAGCAGTTCAGAAATGAATGAATTAGACCACGATGGCTGGAGACAGATGATGAAGATGGATGGAAATAAAGATGAATTCATATATTTGGATTCAGAAGAGGACTGTATAAAAAAGTAAAACAGTCGAGAAAAGAAAAGCTAATATTTTAAGGGTGGAAACATATTTTTATTTCCTGATTAAATCACTGTTCTGTCTAATTCAGGGCTCTCAAACTCATGTCAGTTCAGTTCCACATTCAGCCCAATTTGATCTGCAGTGGGCCAGACCAGTCAAATAATAACAGTGAAAAAAGTAAAATTATATTATGATCAGGTTTACATCAGCAAAGTTTCCTTAAAAATCTGAATAACATGAACTACTTGAATTGTCTTAAGAAAAACAAGTGCAATTTTAACAATATTCTGCCTCGGTTTATCAGTTTATCATTTACACATGTGCGTTAACAATCGCACAAAACATTTAGTAACAGGCAGAATATTGGTCAAATTGCATTTACTTTACTTAAGACATTTCCGTTTGTTCATATTTGTTCAGGTTATTCATGTTTTTTGTAAAAGTATAGTTTGATAATGTAAACATTTTCATATAATTTTACTTTTTTACACCTAAAAAAGAAAGAGAAAATGTGGGGTTGTCATTATTTATAGGTTATTCTGAGAATATTTTACTGGTTCTGACCCACTAGAAATCTAATTGGACTGTATGTGTCTGTATGTGGAACCTGAATTAACCCTTTCATGCATACTGGTCACTCCAGTGGACAGCTATTCTTCTCTTCTAAATTCCTGGATTTTGTTGTTTTAGTTTCATATCATCCAACACAGTGGACGCTTTTGCATCATTTCATACACTACAATTCACACCATTACTGTAACTTTTCTGTTCTTGATAAACCTGATCTGCAGTAATATGTTTTAGTATAAATCAGTTGTTAATTGTTATTAGACTGTAATTAAAAGTTTTCTTAATGAAAAAGGTTTTTGCGTATTATCTCCGTGAAGTGAGTAATAACCAGTGTTGGAGTATGTTGTAGTAGTGAATGTGAGAAAACATCAGATTAGCTACATGAAAAATCCTATTATTATAGTTTTACACAGTATATCACTTTCTGATGATGGGTTTTAAATACATGATTCTTTGCTTCAAAAATTAACCGCATGGTGTCCAGCTGAGTGGACATTTTTAAATAGGTTCATAAAAAATGTCAATTGTATTGTTTTTTCATGCCTATAGAGAAATGAAAACACTCCACCATTTATTGTTGATATCTTCAGTAGTGCTGGGCAGCAATTAAAATTTTAATTGCAATTAATCGCGTGGATTTCTGCGATTAATCGTATAGTTATATTGGGGGTGGGGGTGTTGCCGGCATCAACAGTGTATTTCCTTTCAGTGATATTTCAGACTGCAGTACTCCGCTGATAAAAATAATTGCACATGTCAGTGCTTCCAAAACCTGTGTCCTTCTCCCCCCCACCATCTGAAGACATTTCAAATGAAAATGTCCATGGAACAGACCGCTACTTTTACACATGTTTATGTCCACACCAGTTTATTTCCGGTTATGAGTGACTGACAGGAGTCTTAGTCCCACTAATCAGTACTAATACTAATAAGCCCAATAATATGTGATGTTCAGTTGTTCAGAGTAAACAAAGGGGGCCCTCTAGTGGTGGGAATAAGTTGCACTAACGTATGTTTTGTCCTTGCGGTGTTCCCATAGTCAGTTCGGACATAAGAAGGAACTAACAGACACGTTTCTTTCACTCTGTTTGTATGGCTCCAAAAACGTTTGCCTGTGAGTATTTTCTGTTCAGTTGTTGTCAGAATGAATAGTATCAAATATCTCTGATGTGAACCTTTGTTGTTGGATAAAAAGACATTGAAATCTTAAATTAATCTGTAAATACTAATCGTTAGCGTGTCTATGGATTTTCCCATTCAAGTTAGCATCGAGCTAATCACATCATAAATAAGTAAAGGTTAGTTCAAAGGCTGGCATATTATACTTAAACACAACCAATGAATTTACATAAACTTAAGATGACTTAAGATAAACGAATTAGCTTAAACATGTTAATAACACATTGTAATAAACACATCCAAAATAACGTCATAAACATGTTTCTAACGGCACGTTTGCTTGTGAAATTATTTAGCAAACAACAGAATGATTGATACATACAGGCGTTGAACTGCAGGAGTTCCACACAGTTTGATTCAGCATTACTCGGAAAGCTCGCTGGTTTTTCTCCTCTCAGCTACACCGGCACAAGCACTTGGTGCATGTGGAGCGCCAAAATAAAAGCATGAGTTTCAAAATAAGAGTCCATATGTATAAATGAACTAAGACTTGCTTGAAAGGCAGAACGGCATTAACAGGAGATTTAGAAAATTGTCAGCGTTATTTAATGAATGCGTTAACACAGTAATAACGCTTAACTTGCCCAGCCCTAATCTTCAGTGTAATTTTTGCATTTCACAAATTCATCCCATGGGCCGGACTGGACCCTCTGGTGGGCCGGATTTGGCCCCCGGGCCACATGTTTGACACCTGTGGTCTAATTGATTGAGTATTAGATGTCCAAACAGCAGATTTAATTTATATTTCAGTAGGCAATGAGTGCTGCTCAGTATTTGAGGTCTATGTACACATTAAAACAATAATTTATAGAACCTGTAGAGCTAATATGCATGCTTCGCTAATTGTGAATTTATTGCAAATAATCATCATTGCAATATTGAATAATGTTCAGGCATATCGCAGATTTTCCTCATACTGTGCAGGGCTAATCTGCTAGTATTACTCTGCACAAAGCACCATCTATTAGAACTCTGGACAGAGTTTGCCTAAAATAATATGTGCAGAATATCATGCACAGACACACATGCCGAGCAGATACATACTCAGCAGCTAGCAGGCAGGTCATAATTCAATAGGCTAATGTTTGTCATGGCTGCCTGCGTAGTACAGACATACGGAGACCTGATCCCTCTGGACCAGAACAGCACAGTTACACACACTCGCACACATTCAGAACTTTGCAAACGATGGCACAGTTTGTATGCAAGTCGAGACCGATTATTTTAAATGATCCTCGTAAATACCTCTGTGCTCGTCCCTGCGTACACACACCCAGCGGCGGACAAGGTGAAACTTATTGAAAGTGAGAGGGAACCGTCGAGAGCTGGAAAGAGCGAGACCACAGCCCCGAGATTAAGTGTGATGTGTGTGAGCGAGTGTGTAAGTCCTCTAGGAGTCCCACTTTAAATCAGGCCTTATTAAAACAGCCTTATTTCAGCCACATTCAACCTCCGCTGGACTCCCAGGTTATCACAATAACAATAAATCCTGTTCACTCTGGCTCTGCAGACTGCTGTGTGTGTGGGCGGAAGCGTGTGCGTCTGTTTCTGTGCACGTACGTAAGTGATATAGTGTCTCTGGCTTTGAAAACTCATTAGGAGTCACTTTTCACCGAAGGGAGGAGACTGTTGTTACCATGGCAACGTGTCATTTAGAGGCTGGAGTCGCTTAACTCATCCATCAAAACTTTGTAGGAAGATTGCAACTCGCTCCCACTGTGCAAACAAATGTGTGTCGTAAGTATTGATCATGTGCGATCGTATATCCACATGATCAGAACATAAGCTATTGGCAAACGAAGGCCAGAGTTATTGTGCAGAACTCTGTACTGGTGGTCTGAAAACACAATATCTGAACCATGAATGATTTTCTGTCCTGCGTTTACTTGTTGTGAGGTCCATCTAAACCACAGGTGTCAAACATGTGGCCCGGGGGCCAAATGCGGCACACCAAAGGTTCCAATCCGGCCCGTGGGATGAATTTGCAAAAATTCCACAGTCATTTTAGTTCAGGTTCCACAGACAGACCAATGTGATCTCAAGTAAAATAACTGCCTAATAACCTACAAACAATAATGACTCCATATTGTCTTCTTGGTTTCATGTGGAAAAAATAATATTACACTGAACAAAAATATAAATGCAACACTTTTGCTTTTGCTCCCATTGTTCATGAGCTGAACTCACAGATCTAAAACTTCTTCTGTGTTCACACAAGGTTTATTTCTGTCAAATATTGTTCATAAATCTGTCTAAATGTGTGTTAGTCAACATTTGTCCTTTGCTGAGATAATCCTTCCTCCTCACAGCTGTGGCAGATCCAGATGCTGATTCGACAGCTGGATTATTGCACAGGTGGGCCTCAGGCTGGCCACAATAAAAGGAAGGCCACTCTAAAATGTGCAGTTGTGGGCATGCTGACTTCAGGAATGTCCAGCAGAGCTTCTGCCTGTGAACTGAATGTTCATTTCTGGACCATCAGCCATCTCCAAAGGGGTTTCAGAGAATTCATGAAGAAGACTGTGAGGAAAATGGTGGTCACACCAAATACTGACTGGTTTTATCTGAACCCCCTGGACCAGCCACTACAGGAAAAGTGCACATTTTAGAGTGGCCATCCTTTTATTGTGGCCAGCCTACGGCCCACCTGTGCAATAATCCTGCTGTCAAATCAGCATCTGGATCTGCCACAGCTGTGAGGAGGAGGGATTATCTCAGCAAAAGAGAAAGGAGAAGTGTTCACCAACAGATTTAGACACATTTAGGAACAATATTTGAGAGAAAGAGGCCTTTTGTGAACAGAGAAAAAGTTTTAGATTGTTGAGTTCAGCTCATGAAAAATGGGAGCAAAAAAAAAAGCGTTGCATTTATATTTTTGTTCAGTGTACATTATGCCTTTAAATAATGACTACGTCAAATTTTTGTTTTTGTTTTAGTGTAAAAAATAACATTAAAATACAGACTGATCTCATGAAATCGTGTTGTATGTGACGTCAGATAATGGCATTTGGCATCCGATATGTACGCATTTTCATCCTTTCACGTGTAATTTAATGCCATTTGATGGTGTGTGAATGTGCTAGCCGCTAATCGCTATCCTTAAACCTAGCCCTGACCGCGAATCGCGCTAATGGCGTGCTGTTTTACGCGGCGTAAATATACACACTGAAAGCTTATAATGCGTACAGATAACATGCCAATTAAAAGTGGCGTGTTATCTGTACGCAATTCATGCTATCACATTGTTAAATTATGAAAATACTGACAACATTTACAAACTATCCGGTAACAATAAAATGTGAATAACCTGAACAAATATGAACAACCTGAACTGTCTAATGAAATTAAGCACAATTTTAACCATTTTCTTCCTGTTAAGAGTGTTTGTTTTAGTGTCTTTGTAGATCCGACCCAGAATGCACATGTAGAAATGATAAGTGGGGGCATAATGTTGTTAAAATGCACTTTTTCATGGTCGTTCACATCTTTTTTTGTTTGGATAGTTTATAAAAGTAAGTGTTTTCATACTTTGGGGATTTTTGCGCTAAAAACAAAACAAAAATTTGGAGTTGTCATTATTTATATGTTATTATGCTTTTTTTGTTTGCTTTTTTTTTTTTACGGTCTGGCCCACTTGTAGTCAAATTGGACCTCTGAAAGAAAATGAGTCTGAGAGCCCTGATCTAAGCTGACCTCAGATCCAGACACACTGGTACCTCACAGGTTACTGACGTGACTCAAGTTTTATAAGAGTTTTTATAAACAGAACCTGACGCTGGCTTCACTAAAGACTGGCTCTACACAGTTTCATGCAGGTTTTTAACAGGAAAATGTGTTGATGATTGAAATGGACCAGTGACGGGACGTGGCATGTGTTGTTTCAGGCTGTGTTGAACTGGTTCAAATCTATTCATTTACTGCAGCAGCTCTTAAACTTCTTCAACTCAGAACCATAAGAGAATTTCAGCTTCTTCTCTGGACACAAACTGGCAAAAATACAACATGAACTGACAAACATTTACATTTTTGTGACTTGCCCACTATCAAACTCTACCTCAGAGTCTCTTTTTACAGGATTTTTACGTCTTTTCTATCATTGTCTTGTTGCATCTAGTCTTTTCTGTCATGTCGATCTTTTTTCTTTTTGCATCTTCTGCATCTGAAGCCTCTCCTCATTTCACATGGTTTTAGAAACTCGATCAGAGAAAATTTTTTTCTGTTTTAATTCAGAAAATGAATTTGATATCATATTTTTTGTTTTATATTTGTTCTCCCAGTTGACAACCCAATCAAAACAGCTCCACGACCCAGTTTAGTTCACAGTATTCACATGAGCTACTTGGGTTTCTACAGAACTGTACAGCAAATTTTAACAGAATTTTTAAAAGAAAATCTGCACAACTAAATGCATTTCCATCTATTTCTACTCATTATAAGTTTGCCCATCATTTTAAGCAGCAGGTGCACATATTAGCCTTACCATGTTATTTTTTTTTTTTTTTTTGCTTATCTGAGCAAAATCACTTATCCATTTTTCAGCATATTAAGTGGTGTAGTAGGAAACAAACACTCTCAGACCACTCGGACTCTATTTACTGCCCCATGACTGAGGATTTGGAGAAAGTTTTGTCCAGTCACTGGTGCTTTCAGACAGGTAGAAACAAGAAAGTATTAATATAAGATTAACTATTTAATCAATTAGTCGCTTTTTCCATGACCTTCAAATTACACAAATCTAACTTGCGCATAAAAATTTACCAAATGGAAAATGACAATTTTGCCAAAACTCTTGTTTTTTCGATTAAAGTTTTTTTGCGCTGGCGAGAGGTGGTTTTTCTGGAATGGCACAAATGTGTATATCATGCAAAACTGCAATGGAAAGACTTTTTTCACAACTAGAGTCAGGTGAATTAAAAAAACAGATATTAACGAACGTTACAACAAGCGCAAGAAGAAGAGTTTTAAAAGAAACATGTTGCGGTATTTGGGACACACCAGGAAACACCATTCATTTTTTAACTTAGTACGAGATAGAGGGGTATTTTATAATAATAATTAAATATATCTGTAAATCAACACCATATTTACCATTTGTCACCATTTTTATGGACTGACTTCTCATGTCATCTCACAGTAAAACTAAACCAATCAACGCAATTGTGATTTAATTTAAAAACTGACATTACATACTTCTGTTTTTTTGACATTTAGTAAATATTGGTAAAGTTTGTGCATATGTTCAGTGGAAAAGTCACTAATGACTGCAGTTCATTTTCTATCAAATGTGACTTTACGGCTCTACTCCGTGGCTCGACATAAAACCAACATTGCAGCTCCCATAGCTGTGATATTTGGGATTCACTTTTCCACATTTAATAATTTAATATTGTGTCGACTTCGAAATGATTTTTCTTTAAATGATTTATCACCATTTGTTGGAACATTATCTTCTGCATTTTTCTGTGAAAATCAGGTATTTTCCCATATGTACAGAGTAAATTGAAAGGAGAAAAACTGGAGAAAAAGTGACTTTTTTCCACAGTATATGTCATTAACTGAACATAAAAATAAGCTCCTACAATCACCATCATTGATCCAACTCCATGGGTTTTTAATGGTGAATCCATGTTATAGAAGATGACAGTGTTTCCACGGTAACTACAGAGCCTCTGAACGTCCAGATGAAAAGATGAAAAAACTGCATTTTAACTGAATTATTACATGTATTGATAAGATTAGTGGTTCAACAGTTACTAAACATTTTAGATCACTTTCATCCTTTTGAAACTGGCTCTACCTTTGCCCCACAGCTGATGTTTTCATGTTTTGTTGCCATTGCCCTTACACTTGTATTGATTCGAGTGGGTCCAGGCCTCTAAACATGTGGGCAAAGATCCAGACGTGGGTCTTCGAGTCATTGAATTGATTGCTTTTGTTGTAGAGGTTTATTTTGACTTGACGTGTCAAAGTCTGCATTAGCTGGTGGGGACCACGACGAAGCAAACACTGTGTGAAAGATGTTTATAGGCAACATTTACACACTGACAATAGAAAAGAACTGAAAACAGTTGTGTGACATGTCAAAAATATCCAAAATATTAAAGTGAAATGTTGTTTAGAGCTGAAACACACAGTTTTTACTTAAATGTCAGTTTAAAACAGTTGGGTTTGGTAAGTCTTTCATATTTCGTGTCCAAACTCAATTGTGAAGTCGTGATGTTCACTGGGTTTATTATTAGAGTCATGTGTTTATATCAAAAGGAAAAAGTTCACACTGACATTAAACATGTGTAAAAGGTTGTTTTTTGTGAAATGCATTTGGTTTGAATTCTATAAACGTGGATCCCAGCTTCATGACCGTGGGAAAAGACGGTTCCATGACAAGACCAGTTGAGAACCACTGGATTATGTTATGTATTTAATTATATTAAGTTATTATTCACTGAATCTGTTCTGGTCTGACCTTTTATCAGTTTTTGTTTTTGGCACATAAAACCAGTTGAATGGAAATGCGCATTATCAAAAAGATTTGGAGAGAGCACAATAACGAGACAAGATACAGCGTATTGTCAATGTTCTGCCAATAATGTAGCAGAGTCAGAGAAAAAACACAGTGCACAATGTCCAACAGACTATTATCAAAGCACGGATACAGAGAGTTGTCACAGCAGAGACTAAATCATTTCATCCCATTTCATCGGTTCATCCACGGGGTGAGACGACAGCATCCAAAATATGAAACACTAGCATCTGATAAATGTTGACATTAACACATAAAGCATTGGGCCAATGTGTGAAGCTGAGGATTTCCTAAGTACTTTTCAGACTTTTTGTAGAGTTCAGACCAGGCCATTATTGACTTAAGTATTTTTGTTTTATTTTTCCTCTTTTTAGAACCAATAGTCACGGAAAAAATTATTAGACCACCCCTTGTTTTCTTCAGTTTCTTGGTCATTTTAATACCTGGTCCAACTAAAGGTCCATTTGTTTGGACAAATATAATGATACCAACAAAAATACCTCATAGTAGTTTAATTTCAGAGCTGATATCTATGCATTTAACATGTTTTCTTGATAAAAACCAAAATCACTTCAGTTCTTACATCAATATCTATGTCATTGTACTGACAAAAACAATGCCTTTAGGCATTCCATGTTTTCTTTTCGGTCTGTTTTAGTCACATGATACACACAGGAGTTAATTTGTTAATATTTCCCACGACTGTAGATGACCTGATGTTGTTTCATGCCACTATGGAAAAGTAAAACTAAAATATCTTGGTTATGGCAGCTACCATGTTACTTCTGTTTCTTCTGTTCTCATACCTTGAATATTCTTCATTGCAAAAATCTAAATCTTACCAAGTGTATTTTTTTCATTTCTAGTTTAAATATATCCACACACTTAAAATAAGACAGAATCACCTAAAGAAGAACTTTTCAGTGAGATACAAGAATTGATTTTTTGACAATAGAGCTTGAAAATCTTATTTCAAGAAATCTTACCAAGACCATTTTCACTTGTTCCATTGGCAGATTGTTTTTGCTTAATTCAAGATTTTTTTTTTTTTTTTTTTTTTTTTTGCTTAATTCAAGCATAAAAATGAGAGATAAAAGAGAGAAATACATTTGGTAAGATTTAGATTTTTCCCAGTGTAGCAAAAATGTCACAACATTATGCTAACATGTATAAAATATGAGGTGGATGTTCCAGAAACCCAATCTTAAATAGACATATCTGAAGCATATAACAGGTAAATGAGCCGGTTTAATAATGTTTGCACTTGTACAAACCCATATTTGGTGCTAAACAACCAACTGTGGAGCTTTACTGTTTTCTTCAAGTTTTTTGTTCATTTTAATGCCTGGTCCAACTTAAGGTCCATTTGTTTGGACAAATATAATAACAACAAAATAGCTCATAGTAGTTTAAGTTCAGAGCTGATATCTATGCATTAACATGTTTTCTTGATAAAAAACAAAATCACTTCAGTTTATTTATTTATTTATTTAGAAATGGAGAGAAACAAAATAAAACAAAACGAAGCAAAATTAAGACAAAAACAAAATAATATTTAAATGAACAGAATCTATCTTCAAGTATGTGCAAGTCTGAATTTTGCACGGTGAAAAGGAGTTGGAAGAAGTATAAACTTATTTAATTCTACCCCTCAAGTGCTTTCACGCCTTTATCACTAACTTAACACAACAATCAAACAACACATTTTTCCTAATTTTAGCATCGAACTACAACAAATACATCAATATCTACGTCATTGTACTGACAAAAACAGTGCTTTTAGTCATTCCATGTTTTTCTTTTCTGTCTGTTTTAGTCACATGACACACACAGGAGTCCGTACTTGATCGTATAACCTTTGTTTTTGATGACTTTTGATGGTCTAATAATTTTTTCCGCGACTATATCCTTGCGTTTTTGTGTTGCATTGGAGAAAAAAATCATAAGCGTGCGTATAAACTTCAGCTTAAACTGTTTCAGATGAACATGTTTGTGCATGTTTTGACGGGTTAACATGTGTTTACATATATGTGTGGAAGTGTTCATGTGTTCAGCCCATGTGATTTTGCATATGTGTGTGTGTGCGTATATGTGTGTGTGTATATGTGTGTGTTGTGTCAGTTCAGTGGAAACCCTCAGATCTATTTTCAGCATCGATGTTCATTGTTCCGTCTGGAGCCAATTAGATAAACCTGAATGCAGAGCAGACAAAATGTTTTGATACAGTGAAGCTCTGTCCTTTCGGTGTCAATGATGAGATTCCTGAAGAATGTTCGCACACACACACACACACACACACAAACGCCGAAACGCGCACACACACTCACTAAGACACATGATTGCAAATTCCTCATAACTCTGTCGCTAAATCACACTATCATTCTGTCACGCATCAGCCCTCTTAGTCCTGTTCCACCCATTCACACAGACAAATAAAAGGAGTGTTGGCGCGGAGGTCCTGCTGATGTTATTTGACAGATTTCTGATCTGTGTCTGCCACACGCAAACGTCTGTGGTCCAAATCAAGTAATGCATCAAACATGTGTCCTTTACACAAAGCACGGCAGAGAACAAGGCAGCTCGAACACACACGCACACATATACACACACATATACACACCCACCAGTCCTAAGCATAGATGAATCAATCACTTCATTGGCATTCTCACACTGTAACAGTACTCTCCCACAATAAAACTGACCGCAGATTTTGTTGGCCAGAGAATCAGAGGAATGTGACAATAACCCAACGATTTACATTCAACAAGAAAAGCAGTCGGTGCCACGTCGAAACGGTCTTCTCATATCGACAGCGTTTCAGTGCCCCACCCATCGGCTGATCTATAGAGACACTTATTTCACAATCAAAGACTCCATAAGAAAGCAAGAGTATCGTAGAGGAGAGCTGCGTCCAAAATGCAAACTATGTTGTGGCAACTATCGACTATTATGAGCAGCACTTCAGAGGATTAATGACCAAAGCTTTATGGCTAAAACAGGCCACAACATGCACTAAATGCACACAGCTGCCAATCAACACGAGATGGATGTAAGCCCCTCCGGACCCCGGCGTCCTTAGTTATTCTTTTGTGGTCGTCCAGAGCTGGGTGACTCTATACGCTCACTATGCGAGTTACATTATGTTAGTCTGACTCTGGATGTTCTCTGCTGGATTAAGGATGAGTATTTCCATCAGGCAGTGGGTGGATGGTCATTCTCCTTCCTTCTGTTATCTGCGTATCATTAACAACCGCCGAGCTGCATCTACACACAGAAAATGGCAAGTTTTGACAAAGATACAGGAGGCAGAGCGGGTTGTCGACAAACCAAAGGGTTGGTAGTTCAATCCCTGTCCACATGTTGAACTGACCTTGAGCAAGATACAGAACCTCAAGTTCCCACTAGTGTGGGAATGGTTAATTGTGACACATTGTGAAACACTTTAAAGGGCTCATATTTAACTAAACCCACTTTTCTTAGTCTGTGGTTCATTTCTTTGTGTATTTGGACCCTAATAGTTCATACAGTTTGAATTTGAACCCTCCAGCTGCTGCAAAACTATCTTATATTCATTTGGGCAAAAATCAAGTGGATTTCTACAACCTGTTTGAATTCCTGCTTCATTTGTTGCATCTATAACTAGTTCCGTCTCCACATTTGCACATTTAAGGTCCAGACTTCAGATGAACATTTCTGAGTACGACATAATTGTTTGTCAGCAGCAGCGGTTGTAAAAAAATACTGAAAATATGTCCAAACTCGGAGCCAGTTACCTAAAATGTTCAGTTGTTGGTTGAACAGGACAGAGCAGCACAGACAACAACCTTTAGGGGGCGGGGCCTGAAGTGTCTCCTGTGCATTTAAAGGGCCAGCGCTCCAAACCACCTTTCTGGTGTCATTACTCAGAAATAGGGCTGAAGATGGACCTGTGGAGTTGAATAAATGAAGAATTCAGACCCAAGCAGAGCATTTACAGTTTCTGGAGACCACAGGGAAATGAGGGAAAAGGAAGAATTCCATTTTTTCAAAAAAGCTAAATATCACGTCTTTAAAGCTATGTATGATGTTTGTCACCAAGTTTAGGATTTATTCACTTTTTCTGCTATATTTCAAGGTTATTTTGGTTAAATGTTTCCTTATTTTTCAAGCATTTTGCTCATTTTATTCTCATTTTATTTTAAGTTTTTGTACATTTTATCCTATGTAAAATTGCGATAAAACCGCATTTTACACCAATTATTTGCATGCACTGATAGGATTAGTGGGTCCAAAGTTATTAAATAATATAAATATGTAGATGCTTTTGATCGACAACAGCCGTTAAGGTGGAAATTCAGGAGATTTATGTCACAATAGAAAAAGAAAAGACAAGAGTGATATGTAAATAAACATCAGAGAACACTGAGGAATGTTCTTCTATATTTCAACAACCTCAACAGGTACCTATATTCAGTCTGAACATCAGATTCATGGGATAATATGAAGAAAAACAAATAGATTTCACTTCCTCTAAATGGAGCTGGAGGGGGCGGGGCCTGAAGTGTCTCCTGTGCATTTAAAGGGCCAGCGCTCCAAACCACCTTTCTGGTGTCATTACTCAGAAATAGTGTTGAAGATGGACCTGTGGAGTTGAATGAATGAAGAATTCAGAGCCGAGCAGAGCATTTACAGTTTATGGAGACCACAGGGAAATGAGGGAAAAGGAAGAATTCCATTTAACAAAAGCAAAAATCACTGCTTTAAATCAGGGTGTAATTTGCTGGGGGGGGGGGGTTACACCCCTACTTCTGCTCAATGAATTTCATCCTGGGGGGGACAATCAACCAACTGAAATAAAAGGCATGTGGTGGCTGAGTTTTCTTCCACCGTGTCCTATATTAGCAGCACTAACGTTCACCTGAACCGAACTGTCGGCAGTCAGTCAGAATTCGTGCACTTCCCCATGTACTGGGGCGCTGTAAAGGGGGGGGGGGGTAACATGAAAAATTCCTGTGGGCCAGCATTTATGTGTCCAGTGGATAAAGGTTACAAGTTCGTGAAAATTTCAGTAAGATCCACCGTATAATAGAGGAACAGAACCCAGGAGTTGGACACTGAAAGTAGGTAAAGTTTAATGTTGATTTCACGCCAGCCTTAGTTTACATTAGTTATGGACCACACCCCATGTATATAACAGCTACCCCACCCCACCCCAAACCACCGCTTCAAAAAAAAATTAAATTAAATTAAAAAATAACCCTCTGTTTTTAGACAAATCACACCCTGCCTTTAAGTACAATTAAGGTAGAAATGTTCAAGTCAATTTAATATGTATTTTATGTCCTCTTTCGTTTTGTAGGGATTTAGTCATTTTAATACAACGTATTTCTAATGTGCACATGTTCCACTAAAGCAACTGCAACTGCAAAAGCCTGTCACCACATCCTGCACTGTAACCTCCAACAACTGCAAACACAACCTGAATAACTTTTACCCCATTCCAGAATAACAGTGAAGGGTACCACACCAGTCTAGAGCACGGGCAACGTGTTAGCAAAGTGTGGAGATTTGATCTGAACAGCTGGTCAAGTGCCTTCAATGGCAACCTGCTGCTCCTAATGTGCTACATACTGATTGCTAATGCTAATGCTACATGCTATGTGTAGTTGAACAAATAAAATGCAGGGACAGAATTTCACAAAGACAAATTACATTATGGCACCATCTCCCAAAAAGAAAGAAAAAATTAAATCATAGCAAGTTTGTTTCTTGTGTTTTGTCCTGTATTTTTGAGTGAACATCACAGTCTCTTTATGCACATGCCACATTAACTTGCAAAATCTGCTTCTATGCTCTAATTTGAATTTATCATAAAGGTAAAAACTTTTTCTTTTGGCAATCTTGTCATAAAGTTTCTGTATTTCTTCTGGGGAAATTGAAAGTGTGAGTAAAAGCAGCTGGATGAAAAATGCAAATAATAAGATGATCGTGGGTAAAGGAGCGATAAAAGCAAGTTAAATGTATACTGCAAAACTCAACCAGATTCAGTGCATCTCTATATTTTTGTGATATATTATGTATAAAGTCTAGCAATAAACAACAGAAGTAGTGAAACAATGTCACTTAATATTTGAAAATGTCCCTTTCTTCATTTTTTACTCATTATTTTTCCTCTAACTTTTTAAAAGTTTTATTTGCTTCTTCTTTGATGTCTCTGTGGTAAAAAAAATAAAAAATAAAAATAAAATGCAGGTTGTCACTACGTATAATCATGCTGCATCAGTAAGAGGAACGGCTTCTGTTGTTTTAAGTAATTTTGTAGAAATACACTCAGTCTAACCCGTAAACATACACACAGACAAAATCATTCATTTCAATATGATTACAAATGTCTTGTTAATTTCAGAGGTGTTTATGCTGGTACGACTGGTGCCAGTAGAGTCTCAGACCCTTAGTGCTGTTCCTCCACTCAATAAAACACTAATCTGTTGACAAGGACCAGGACCAAAGTGCCCTCAGTGGGATGGAAATAAACATGCAATGAACAGGTACAGTATATAACCTGAGCATGAAGTCCACAGAGTGGACTGAATGTTTTATGCATATACAGACTAGACTAGAGTTCACGATTCAACACATACTATATAATAATTATGTTTTATATATGTGTGTGTGTGTGTGTGTGTTATTTTAATTATGTTTTATTTATTTTAACAACTTTGTACGGTGACCTTGAGTGTCCTGAAAGGCGCCTATAAATAAAATGTATTATTATTATTATTAAAGAAAATATGAGTAATTACTGATACTAGGGACATACCGATTCCAATACCAGTATTGGGTAATGGGTCCGATACTCAGCGTGTGTACTTGTACTTGTATTTGTAAAAGTACTCTGATACAACCACACCGATACCACTTACAGCAGCGTGACGTTCACAGTTCAGTGAGCAGGTACACAGCGGAGTAGTAAAGTTAACAGTGTGGACATTTTTCAAACTAAATGACGGTGACAAAAGTAACGCTGACTGCAAGTACCGTTCCAGACACAGACAGATACAGACGCAGCGTTCTGTCCGTCCTCTGCGTACATTCCATCAGTTTTCCAGGTGATGGAGGATGAGTACCCAGATGGAGAATACCAGTGGAACCGTGGAGGAAGAGGATCTGTTCAAAGAGCCACTGTGTGAGTTAGAGAAAAACTACTGACACATTTAGGACAACCACCCAGGGCTGGGCCGGTTTCCATCCTACTGATAATACTATGGAGGTACGGAGCGGTGTGGACCGCCACCAGTGGAAGTGAAAACCAAACTTCTGTCTCATTTCTCTTTTCTCTTCCTGCTGAAGCTAAACTTTTAAACCTTACCGGAGAAAACGCTGCAAAATTAGTATCACATTAGTGTTATCTCTGTCATCTACATGTTTATTATCACTAACTTTCTTCTTCTCATCAAACTTTCCTCTTCTTTATGGTATTTGTCCAGTATGGTTAATTCAGAGCGGCGCCCCCCTGGTGGATTAATTGACAAACGCTCATTCCAAAGCATTAAATGTCAGTAGCAGCACTTTGTTCCAGTCAGACTAATGACAACGACAACAAGAAAAGCACTCGGAGAGCGCAGACCTCTGCCAAGGCAGATCAGTGGGCCCACCCCCCACTGCCGATCACCACCAAAATTTAATCATTTCTTCCTTGTGCCAGTATCAACATTTCCTGAAAATTTCAGGGAAATCCATCCATAACTTTTTGAGGTATCTTACTAACAAACAAACACACGCACACAAAGCAAAGTGATCACCATACCTCCTGGCAGAGGTAATAAAGCACATTTTCAAAAGTAACTAAGAATTAATAATTAATCACTCATATCGGTACTTGGTATTAGCTAGTACTCAAATGTAAGTACTTGTACTCGGTCTGGAAAAAAGTGGTATCGGTGCCTCCCTGACTGATACTAATATTGTAGGAAAAGTTGATCCTCTTTATGCAAAAGGGTGCAACAGATTCTTTTCATGCATTATCAAAACCAAACACAGCCCATGAACATTTCCTCTACTTGTAACACAATGCCAACACAATGTAGCAACAGGAAGTATCTGGTGTTCCCGAGCGACACCAGGACACACCTCACAGCGACTCCAGCTCCAGCATCCCCAGCCCAGCGGAGCCATTTGACCGAGAGCCGACGGAGCTAGATGGCCCGTCCCGGTTTCCCATGGTTCTGCGTTTTTACGAGCGACTGGAAGCCATTATGGAGATGAGGGTGCTGAGCAGAGCGGAGCAGTCCTCTCCCAGCGATGACAGGCCTCTCAGTCTGGGTCCCCTTCCCTTCCAGAGTAAATTAAACACAAATGGCCTCACACACTGGTCCTGTCGCACACACACACACATTTGTCTGGATGTGCAGCGATATGCACGACTATTCACACCCAGTTACAAACACACGTACAATGGGATGCACACACTCACAAACAGTGTGCATGTTGTGTGAATATTTAACACTTCACTTAAACAGACTCTTTTTTTTTCCTGTCTTTCACTCCTCCTGGTCTGGCCTTAATAATGAGACAATCCAAAGTTATGATTTCCCGTAGAGGAAAAAAAGTGTTTCCAACCATCAGTGAGAAGATATAAATGTGTGTGTGTGAACTGGAATGTGCGTGGCTTAGCATATCTCTCTGATCTGATCACAGGAATAGGTGAGTATTTTTGGAGGGAGGGGGGGGTCTTTTTCCATTCAGCCTCCAATTGTCTGTACACAGTCACACAACAGATGTTCTTTGTACTTTGTGAAACTGTGTTATGAGTGCTGATCACAGTCACCAAACCTGAGGAACTTTAATAATGAGATGTTACTGAGATGTCTGTAGAAACGTTCAACTACTACAGCTTCTGCTAGAGCTTACATGAAGTTTGTGTTGAAGTCTGTGTTGAAGTCTGTAGTGGCTTTTCCACTGGACATCTGCGCTAAACTTTACTGATATTTACTAAATGTCAAAAAAACAGAAGTGCGTAAAGTTGGTTTTTCCATTAAATCACAAATGCGATGATTTATTTATTATCACAAGATGATAGAAGCCATTCCATAAACATGGTGATAATGTAAATATTGTGTTGGTTTACAGATATATTCATTATTATTCTATATTATCCCTCTATCCTCTACTAAATTAAAAAATGATTCAGTTTCCTGGTGTGTCCACACATACCGCGACATTTTTCTTTTAAAAGTCTTCTTCTTCGCATGTTGTAACGTCTGTCAACATCTGTTTTTTTTTGTTTGTTTGTTTTTTTAATGACATGACTAAGTGGCAGAAAAAGGTCTTTTCATTGCAGTTTTGTGTGATATACCACTTATACTATGCCTGAAAAACCACCTCCAAAATTGTTGTTTTTCCATTTGGTACACATTTATGCACAAGTTATATTCATGCAATTTGAGGGTCAATGGAAAAGCAACGACTGATTAATATAGTTAATCATATATTAATACTCTGTAGTCTCTACCTGTCTGAAAGCACCAGGGACTGGCCAAAACTTTGTGAAAATCCTCAGTCATGGGGCAGTAAATAGAGTCAAGTGGTCTGAAAGTGTTTGTTTCCTCCCACACCACTTAAATATGCGATGAAAAAGGTCTTTCCATTGCAGTTTTGTGTGATATACCAGTTGCGCTGTGCCTGAAAACCACCTCTTGCTCTTGTTCTTCCATTAGGTCAATTTTTATGTGCATGTTATTGTGGTGCAATTTGAGGGTCAATGGAAAAGCGACTTGTGTTGTGTTGTCTGTGAACTCCATTTCTAAGAGAACGATTTGCTTGTGTTTTGATTTTTACCCCAAAAAAAACAACACAAGTCGTCTACATAGTAATCAGTGTAGAGGCTGTTTCATGGCTACAGGAAGTCAACATCATTAGCTTAGCAACTGGCATCAAAATGAATTTTTATCTATATCTAATCTTTACTAGGGATGGGGAAACGTTAAGAATTTAACGATTCCAATTTTCGATATTGCTTATCGATCCAATTCTCTTATCGATTCTCATTGGGTGAGGGAATAAAAGAGTCCAAACAGGTGTGTTTGCATTAACTGTCTTTTAGATTTCCATCTGCACAGAAAATAGAACATGTACAGTATGAACAAATAATAAGAACAGATGACGCTGGGCCGGTTCGGGAAGGGGGGAGGGGGGCGTACAGTGAAAGTGAAACTACAGACTCTTTACTAATTCGTCTATTGCCACATTTCTACTGCATGGAACCGGTTTGACTCGGCTCGGCTTGTCTCCTGTTGTTGTGCTCCTCATTTCCTTTCCCTTCTTACCTTCGGAAACTTGTATTTGAGGAGTTACAACGTTTGTTGCCCACACCAGAACCGGAACTGGCCCGGCGTTCACTCTGCCGCTACATTCACAAGCACCGCTGAGTAGAGAATCAAATACGTGACATTCCTGTAAATGAGTCACATGCTGTGGACAAATGTTTGAGCAGATTGGAGGAATTCCACCTTTAGAAGACATAGAAGCTTTGACAGTGTTCAACTGGACCTGGTGTGGTCTGTTTGGACCTGGTGTGGTCTGTGTAGACCTGGTGTGGTCTGTTTGGACCTGGTGTGGTCTGTTTGGACCTGCTGTGGTCTGTTTAGACCTGGTGTGGTCTGTTTAGACCTGGTGTGGTCTGTTTAGACCGTTTCTGCCTCATCACCATGTTGGCTACGTTCTGACCAAAACAATGCAGCGTACATGTGACATCATCGCACATGCACAACGAAGGCGGAATCGATAAGCAGAATCGTTAAGCAGGCAGGCAAACGATTCCAAGGAATCGAGCTACTGGGAACCGGTTCTCAAAAAGAACCGGTTCTCGATTCCCATCCCTCATCTTTATGAAGTGATTTATTACAATTTATATTTTATTCTCTGCATTTTTCAGTAAAGTTAGGTCTTTTCCTATCATTAATTCTTTGACCATATAGATATCCATAAAGGCTCACAGTGCATTCAAAGGTTATTATATTAAAACAGAGAAAACTGAAGAAAAAGTAACTTTTCTGACACTATATATCATTAAATTAATGTAAAAACAAGAGTCTATAACCACTGTCATTTGTCAAACTACAGGTGAATCAATGTTGCAGAAGATGACAGTGTTTCCACTTTCACTATGGAGCCTCTGAACATCCAACTGGATCATATCTGAGGACGCCAAAAAGCTGAGACACTTAATTTTACCTGAATTATTTCAATGTATTGATGGGATTTATGGTTCAGAAGTTCCTAAACATATTAGATCAGGACATGCTTTTGGTCGCTGGCAGCTGCCCAGGGCTTTGAGCGTTAAAGGTAACAAAATGATTCACAATACAAAACAGAATCCAGACTTCCAGGTCCCAACGCAACACAGTTTCCAACACAAACTTCATGTAGAGACACAAGCACACACTAACTGTCATATTTCACTGCTAAAAATAAATGCACATGGGTACAGTGGGTTTATTATAGTGCCCACCACAATAATGTTACCATTACAGTTATTTATTTCAATGCCTGAACAAATCTGCAAAAAACTACAAAAAAATGCCAAACATTTCTAATAGGCTTGAGATTTGTTGAACATTTTGTATTTTTATGGATGTTCCCTGTTTGGACGTTTCGTAGACCACACACCTCCACCAAGGCCTCACAGTCCTGGAACTCTAATATAATTCACTTCAGTTTTATTTATACAGCACCAATTATGATACATGATTATCTCAAGGCACTTCCA